>NC_056432.1:23052629-23352629 GCF_018296145.1 Oncorhynchus tshawytscha
CATTTGGACCCTGACCTACCACTATTTGAGGTAAGTTGGGGAACTGTGCGTAAAGAATTCTCCATCAATACCGAGACAGTATTTTAATCTTATGTCCTATAGCTAGTGTGTCACTATACTGAACATTTGGTGTGATAGTTGCCTCGTGATTTGTGTCTTATTAAAATGTATAGAATTTAGGCCTACTGAAGTTCATAGTGATGTGGCAGAGTTTTCCTTTGGTTGGTATCATGCTTTCCAGAAATATGTCCGGAGTGTCCTGTAGCCTACTACCCATTGCATAAGGACACATTTCAATTCTCTAGGAAGGTCCAAAGAGTGGAATATGTTGGTTTTAATTTACTATCTGTTGATGCTTAGTATTGGCCTCATAGGCATATGGGGAAAGAGTAAAGAAGCACATATACTTCAGCACATATTATAAAGTGGGCGATTCCTTTAGCAATTGTTATTTACTGAGACGTTGCAGCAAATAAAGCAATGTGGATGACTAGTCAAGTTGGTTTGCTTTACATAATGCCTCCTTCCATCATATCGAATCAGATGAGGGCAAGAGTGTAGTTGATACAGTGACTTTGAATGTTGGAAAAGTAAAAGTAAGTGAGTTGATATTGGCTTGGCTATTCGGTTAGTTGTTACATCAGATCAAGATTTGCCAGGCAAAACATCGGTAATTCTGGGAAAGTGCATTCTTACGCACACTCTGTCTGTGTATGTGTGTGTTTTTTCAATAACACCACTGTCTGGCCTGTATGTTTTAAATATGTTCAATAACCTTCTGAAGAATAAAATATGCCTTTATTTTCACCAAGCTTATGAAACTAAAGGCTGGAACTCAGACGATATGTTATTTTTTATTATAATTTTTTATTATTAAAGACAGTATGTTTCCTTCATTTATACATGTCACATGCTTAGAGAGGGCAATTCAGGCTCCACTCCTACATTTCTCTCTCCCTCTGTCTCGCTCTCTCTCTCCTATAATCTAATCCTCTCTAGTAACACAATTACTTGATGCTTAATCCCCCTCTTTCATTGGGCTAGGAGCTGCCTCTACAATCACAGCCATTCTTCTCCTTCAGCTGAGAATGTATGGTGAATGTACAGTATTGGGATTCAATAGTTCAGTTGTGTATAAACAAACTCAGTACACTGCAATTAATGTGACACTTCAGCCAATGGCCATTAATCGCTTTAGGGCCCCTGTAACCCCACCACAGTTATCCTTGAGCTGAAGCAGTAAGAGACTGTAGATATAGTATAATTTGGTCTATCTCAGTAGTGCTGTGTCACAGGCTTGTTGGCATAAGATTGGTAGTGTTATGGTCACTCTGTCTTCTGAAAGGTTAAATTACTGGTAGTGGTACAACCAAGGGCAGTGAGGAGGATCCACCCTGTCATCACTATATACGTGTGTCCTTAGGCCCTATTCCAAAAGCCGTGATGCGTAGTCATCTAGCCAATATTGTCACGTATACTCCCTCTCCGGCCTCTAGGTCATCAGGCTGCTGATTATCCCGCACACCTGTCACCATCGTCTCGCGCACCTGCGCCTCATGACACTCACCTGGACTCCATCACCTCCTTGATTATCTTTCCTATATCTGTCACTCCCCTTGGTTCTTTCCTCAGGTGTTATGGACTCTGTTAGCATGTCGGTGTGTTTTTTGTGTTCATTTTATTTATTAAAACACTCACTCCCTGAACTTGCTTCCCGACTCTCAGCGCACTCGTTACAAATATACTGTTCTGATGATAAAGTACTGCACTTTATAGCTAATTGTTTATTTAGGGGCATGAGTTTATTAGGGCAATCCAAGAGATTAAACTGGTGTAACTGGCACAAATTCTCCTTGGTAAAATATGAAGGACCAAAAGCCTGTTCAGATCAAAAAGTCTTATTGTTAATCATGCAATAATGAAAATATTAGGAATTAAAGTGTATTTCCACATATGGGGTTGTGAGCCTATTGGATTTATTATTTTGTCAACCAAAAATGTCAATAGCAAATCATACTCTCCCTCTAACTAGTCAATTACATACTTTGTTGTTGTTTTGTGTATGTTTGGAAAAGGTCTAGAAATGTCTTGCTGATGTTAAGGAGACCTCTGTTTGTTGGATCTTGTCCTGAAGACTGCAGGCGGAAGCTTAACTGAGTGCTGTAACAAGAAACTGGAGGTGGATTTGTAGAAACAGACATAGAGGAGCTTTTGTTGTTGTAGATCATTAAAATGGAGACAGAAAGAAGAGCGAGGGATAGCGAGAAAGAGGGAGAGTGAGTGAGAGGGTGAGGAGCACTGAGGTTCAGGGAGGTTGAATGAGAGAAACAGACAGTGGGTGGAATGTTTCGGCCTGAAGCCTGGAAAATAAGTTTATTCCAAATTCTCTAGACCTAATAATACCAAATAAGTGGTAGTCTCGGACTTACTTGGTTTGTCTGACTACTCAAAATCTAAGTTTAGTGGATACAGCTCCTGATCTAAATTCACATGTAAAAAATAACTCTTACAGTGTGGCACTCAAAAGAGAATTTGGAAGTCAAGCAGATAATGCACTCTTGCATTCCTAATTACTACAAGCTCAATTGCATTACTAAGTGTTGTGCAAATCATAAATTGATGTCTATGGGACATTTTCTGCAAAGTTTGCGAATATTTTGGGTTTAAAGTTACAATTCTGCTCCAGATAAAGTGATCCTAAGCGGTTCATGATCTCATTGGCATTCTACAGTCATTGTGTGTGAGAGGAAGCTGCTGCCTGTGCTAGAGGGCCACTGTTGGACTTCACTATTCTTTGTGTTGTGTACTCTATTTTGGAGCATCTCTTTCTGGTGGGGACTTCCTATGTGTCCTTCCCTGAACAGCTGGAGGAGACAGTGATCGTTATCAAACCAGTTGTGGATTGGCCAACAGTTTCCAAATAGCCAACACTATCAACACTACTGAAATACTATTATGAAAAATAGATGGTTATAGCGATGCTATGCATTTGCATTAGCTGTTATTGTGCCATGTGACATTGTCTATTCGGGCACATATATAGAACTGATCATCTCTCCACTGATGACTGAAGGATGGATGTCTCTGTTGACACTAGCTCAGAGTCCAAAGATCGGTGCTTTGTTGATGTGGTCATTGTGGCAACAGCTTCTGTACATGCTATTCATAAGCCTTCTAACTGACTGAATCTAACACATGTTCCAGATAGATTATTTTTATGGATGGGATGTACAATACATAGATGAGACCATTAACATGCCCACACATTGTTGACATGCTTTGATAGAGGAAGTTCCCCATAGAAGTTTTTATTCTGATGCAGTCTTGCACAAAAAGTGATCTTGTGAAACGGAACCCATTCAAATGTTGCAGTTGTTGTGGTTACGGAGAGGTCCTCAGCCAGTCCATTACAGGCTAGTTTTTTGTTCCTTCGTTTTTGACGGACTTTCCAGTTGGATTTCGCTTTCTGATAAACTGCATGACTTATTGGACTTTAGTTCTTCCTTGTGTTAGGCTCCTTTCCTTTTTTCCCTATAGGGATTTCCCACTATTGTCTAGTATCTCGCTTAATCATCACTCTCTCATGAAAGTGCAGTACCTGTTTGTCAATGTCTTGGTTTTTATGTTCATAATAAGGAAGTTTATTTATTAGAATGTATGGTGCCACTGTATTAGTGTGTGCTCAAGTACAACACTTGATAAAATCACCTTAAGATCCAACACTTAATAAAACATCTACTCAAGTAGGCCTATCAACACTTGATAAAATCACCTTAAGATCCAACACTTAATAAAACATCTACTCAAGTAGCCCTATCAACACTTGATAAAATCACCTTAAGATCCAACACTTAATAAAACATCTACTCAAGTAGCCCTATCAACACTTGATAAAATCACCTTAAGATCCAACACTTAATAAAACATCTACTCAAGTAGAATTTCAACACTTGATAAAATCATCATATGATTGAGTCGAGTACTCACAAAATATTAACCAGAATAATAAAAGTCTGTCAACAAGATGGTTGGTGACAAAGTTATTTCTTAGTTTACCTGAATCAAATGTTGTATATTGTATGTGTGTGTGTGTTTGTCGGTGTCTATTTTTCCGTGAGAACTACAGACACGTGGAATTAAGACCATGAAAGGCATACTACTATTGTGTATGTGTTACCAGGGCTCAACATGCAATCTTTCACGTTCTGACCATAGTTCTGTTATTTTATTCTTTGTTTTAGTATGGTCAGGGCGTGAGTTGGGATGGGCAGTCTATGTGTGTTTTTCTATGTTGGGGTTTTGAGTTCAGCCTAGTATGGTTCTCAATCAGAGGCAGGTGTTGTTAGTTGATTGAGAATCATACTTAGGTAGCCTGGGTTTCACTTTTGAGTTGTGGGTGTTTGTTTCCGTGTGAGTGTTTGTTGCCACACGGTACTGTTTCGGTTTCGTTCATGTTCACGTTTATTGTTTTGTATTTCATAGTGTTCAGTTTATGTCTTAAAATAAACGTTATGGACACTTACCACGCTGCGCATTGGTCCTCCGATCCTTCTCACTACTCCTCCTCAGAAGAGGAGGAAGAATGCCGTTACACAATCTCTGTCTGATGACTAAGCTATGATTCCGGCAGAGAGGGATATGACTGGTCAAGGCTTAATGGGGGAAGCCCTTCTCACTTGTATGTCTGTTTCCTGGCCCTATGTATGCCCTGTTCTGTTGGGTCTTTGGGAGTTCCCCCTGGTTTCCATGGTAACCTGGTCTCTGAAAGCCTCTGAGAGTTCCCTGAGTTTCCACAGTTGTAAATAGGTCCTGTGTGGCATGACCAGGCCACAGGCTGCCACAGGTCACCACAGTATACATTCACACACAGTCCAAATGTTGTCTACAACCCTTTAATCGATATATAATCTTATACATAATTTGATTTTTTTTAAATTCAAGACATGGTGAATCTGAATAGGTCTGATTTGAGTTTTCTTAGGCCTTGTTCCATTAACATAGAGAGAGAAAGATTGTCCTTATGTCAAGAACAGGGCTGTGTTCCATTGGGTTTAGATTGATAGGCCAGCAGTATCTGTGTGCTCAGCTGATAAGGGCTACTCTCACTGTGAAGTCCAAGGTCTGTGTGCTCAGAGCCGGCTTTCAAACACAGCCATACAAACATGTTACAAATGATTTATAACCACGTACAGTAAACTCCTCTGTTCTAAAATAGAGTGTTAGTAATATAGCACTCAAACTGGATTTGAATCTCTGCCCAGCTCCATGGAAACCAAGCAAAACAGAGTGGCTGTGTGGTTGAAGGTGAGAGTAGGCTATGACTAACAGCGAAAGTATTTTGGAGGTGCTGCTGTATATCTAGCTACCGAAAGGTTCTGATGAATAATATGCTACAGATGCATAAGTAGGTGTATGACTGATGCCTGTGTCATGCTTGATTAGTGAACATACCACTACCCCACTGAGGAAGCCGCAGTCGTCAAACCGATGTTGTTTGGCTATCTGGGTCAAGTGCCTGGGATGCTCACTGTAAAGTCCTCGAAAATACCATTACTGTCCATATCATTCTGTGTTGGAGAGCTGGAGAAAAAAGGAATGGTGACAACAACCAACAACCACACTGTTTGGTACAGACCCCTCTTTCATTGAGGAAGCAGCTTGTGTAAATTCCTTGTTTGTAAAGCATGGGCTTTAGCCTGTGTTGTTGGGCTGTGTATCTAGCAACCTCTGTTTGATGTAACAGTATTGTTATTCATAGCCACACATGTAGGGAGGGAGGGAAGGCCCGATTTTTGTATATGTTTTTCAGACAGACCATTGCATCTCTTTGTCTTATTTTCCCTGTAGAACTCGACACAGGAGATCGGAGAGGAGGTGGAAGAGGGGGCAGTCTTCACCATCACCCTGAGGAAGGTACAGTTGCACCAGTCGGCCAGTAAGGGACAGCGATGGCTGGGCGTGGAGACAGAATCTGCTCTCAGCCTGTATGAGACATGTAAAATACGCACCATAAAGGCTGGTACGCTGGAGAGGCTGGTGGAATACATGGTGTCTGCGTTCAGGGGCAAGGACTCCACCTACGTCACCATCTTCCTCTGCACCTACCGCTCCTTCGCCACCACCAAGCAGGTGCTGGACCTCCTACTCAACAGGTACAGAGATGGCCGTGAAGCTAGAACCGCACATACATGTGTACACACGTAAGCACATAAATACAAAAACACACTATACACAGTGTAATGCTGACAGATGTTTCCTTCATGTCTTAGGTATGCCAATCTACAGAACCAACCTGTGATAGATATACACAGACACACTCAGGATGACAGCACAGAGCTCAGAAAGTAAGCGTCTGGGGAGATCAGCATTATCAAACATAAAGATATGTTCGTTTTTTGTGTGCACATTTCTTGTGCAGTGTACACACATGTACTGTACCATACACTCTTCCCTGTCTGTCATCTGCACGTCTCCTCATTCCCCGCCTCTTCCCTACTGGGTTGTGTCCTGCAGCACTGTGTCATCCATCCTGGGGGCGTGGCTGGACCAGTACTCAGAGGACTTCTGGAGCCCTCCACAGTATAGCTGTCTACACCACCTGATGTCCTACCTGCACCACCACTTCCCTGGATCTGACCTGGAGCGCCGCGCACGCAACCTGCTGGCCCTCTTGCACCGCAGGCAGCAGTGTGAGCCCGACCTTGACGGTGAGAGCCAGGATAGGGTTCAACTGGGGCTTGTCTGTGTCTCAGTGATATCAGACATGATGGGGTTGCTGTTTATGCTTGAAGTGTTAAGGGGCTGTGCTGGACTATAGACAGTCTTTTAGGCAGTCTGATTATTAGCTCATCTGTGTTTTCTTTACAGTGGAGCACATTGGCTGTCCCTTCGCCATGCAGGAAGAGAGTGGCTTTGAAGACGAACTAACTGCCCTGAACTTTTTGTCCTTTGACCCCATCATGGTTGCTGAGCAGTTCACACTCATGGATGCGGTGAGACCCCCCTCCCCCATTTCAACAAACTGCTCGATTTCAAGTAACTTCAATTTTAGCTGCTCTTGCGGTGTGCTTTGTGCTCACCCTTACTCACCCTTACACCCTCCTCTGGCCTCCCCCTGTAGGATCTGTTCAAGAAGGTGGTCCCTTACCACTGCCTGGGGGGCATCTGGTCCCAGCGGGATAAGAAGGGGAAGGAACACCTGGCCCCCACCATTCGAGCCACAGTGGCCCAGTTCAACTGTGTCACCAACTGTGTCATCACCACCTGCTTGAGCAACCCCTGTCTGAAACCCACCCAGCGAGCCAGACTGGTGGAGCGCTGGATAGAGGTGGCCAGGGTAAGGCATCAGACCCAATCTCTGGGTCAATCACTCAGCAGTTAGTTTCAGTTGTGGATGATTGGTCATGCTGTTTTTCTCACTCTATGGGTTCTTTCTGCTGTGTTTAGGAATGTCGTATCCTCAAGAACTTCTCGTCCCTGCGAGCTATCCTCTCTGCCCTGCAGTGTAACTCTCTCCACCGACTCAAGAGGACATGGGATGAGGTGTCCAGGTGAGAGGCGATCAGTGACTGAGGCTTCGGTTTGGAGGGTTTACAATTGGATTGTAAATTGGACCAGGGAGTTTTCATGGCCAGGTTACATGTTCAAGAAAAACATCATTAGTGTCGTGGGTCTTTGGTTGGGTTGATGGTATAAGTTAACATTTCGTTGTTATTTGGAGGTCTTTTGCAGTGGTCGTTTATGTTTGTTTTGGCCCCTGAGATGTAAGGTTCACCTTTTGACCTCATTCTGCCAACAGAGAGAATTTCCGCACCTTCCGTGAGCTGTCAGAGATCTTCTCAGATGACAACAACTACTCTCTAAGCCGAGAGTTGCTGGTCAAGGTGGGTCAATGAACAGAGGGAAAAACCATACTCCTGGAATCTGTGTAATGGGTTTGTACAAACCTCTGTGGGCTGTATGTGGTACAATGTGTCTGTGTTTGTGTTTGTGTAAACCTTTTCCTCCTGCCCCATATGTGTAAGTGGATGTGGAGACAATAGTTGGTACAAATGACCCACACGTTACTCTGTGTGTATGTGAGAATGTCCCTGTGTTAGTTTTGGCTTTTTCCACCTGCCTCTTATATTGAATGTGTTGAACTGGATATGAAGACCATTGTGCGCATAATTGACCTGAATGTTACTCAGCGGCTAATAGATCTTTAAGATTTGAACTGCGTTTGAAAACAGGAAGAGGGTATGTGAAAAGTGGTTTTGAAAACTAGTAGTTGACAGGAAATATGGCTGGCTGACCCGTTACTGCTCTATAGACTCTCTTCTCGATCTATACAGCTGGGTCTCCATAGCAACCAGAACATAAATAGACAAGCTAGCTAACACCTTGTCTCCTCTCAGATGCGAGCTCATTCATCATTCATCATGAGTTGTACAACACAGTATAGAATCTTACCTCGTAGTGTTCTCTCTAAAATGTATGAGTGCAATTATCAGTGTGAGTGTGGTTTGAGAGGACTTGATATGCGTAACCGCATGCCTGTAGAAGTGTGTCACCAGCAATGTAGGCTGTGGCAGTAGTCATGAATATTTTACTCGTTCAACATGAGGCCCACTGCTTCTGTCAGGACTAGAGGCAGATCAGATTCCCTTTGATTAAGACCACATAGGATTAGATAGCAGACAACATGTTTGGTTATATCTGAATCCTCCAAGAAAAACATATTTAGTCTGCTCACCTGAATACATTCCTGCACAAAGAAATGGGATGTGCCCTCGCCGTTGTTATGCCAATTTTGCATAAGTTACTCTTTAACTTGCAGCATATTCTTTCACTGGTTAAATAGTGACATATGAATGCAAAAAATAGAGGGTTTCTCCAACAGGAATGACTATCCACATTCCTAGGCTTTTAGACAGGTATTTGAATTGGCCCTAATATTGAAGCTTGGGGTTTTTGGCTATGAGTTGAGGAAACCTGTGCTTGCTCAGAGGGAACCCCAGCTGACGTTGTAGGCAGTTGGCAGGTACAGAAAAGAGCCCCACCCTGATGATGCATGAGTCTGTAAGGGAAATTCCAAGGTGTTGTCCCACTTACCTCCTTTCCTACATTCCACTAGTGCTTAATCTATCTGGGCCAGCCCAACCAGGCCTGTGTGGGATTGCAAACTCTGGATAGGTTGGGTAAAGAATTCCCCTGTTTTGTATCATTCACAGAAACATTAGAGCTAACTCAGCTGTAACCCTTCCTGCACACTCTCATTCATACATTAGTGAATTAGTTTAGCCCTGTATGTCTACTCTTCTGAAAGTGTAATCATGGCCATTACTAGTTGTGTTTCAAACTCGTTTTTGCACTGTTCTAGGGATTGTTTTGTGAAACCAGATTATCCTCTCTCTCTGCAGGAGGGCACCTCCAAATTTGCCACACTGGAAATCAACCCTAAACGAGCACAGAGGAGACACCAACAGCAGAGAGACTTGGTGAGTCTAGATCTTTTTTGAGCTAAATAATTTATCATGAAATACCAACTTCAATCACTTTATGCCAAGTATACTTGAGTGCTGTTATTGAGTTCATAGCGCCATCTAGTGGTTAAATGAGAGCATTGTTATTGCTCATGGAGCCTGTGGTCACTGCGCTCTTATCAAACTTCTCTCTGGCTATGTCTCTGTCATAGGGGGTGATGCAGGGGACCATTCCTTACCTGGGCACCTTCCTCACTGACCTGGTCATGATGGACACAGCTATGAAAGACTACACAGAGGTGAGAGTCTATCTCTATCTATCTCTGGATCATGTAGCCTCTTCAGTCTACTTGTTTTGTCTCTGTTCACATCTAATTATTATTTGTTCTCTATTCCAGAGTGGACTCATCAACTTTGAGAAGCGACGAAAGGTAAATTAAATTCTTACGTGCCACTGATAAATAGGTGTTGATAAACAGGGAGACATCGCCGGGAATTGTGGCTATGATTGGCTGGAGACTCACCCCCCCTCCTTCTCTCTACAGGAGTTTGAGGTGATAGCTCAGATTAAGCTGCTGCAGCTGGCATCCAACAACTACAGTTTCACCCAGGACAGCTTCTTCAGGGAGTGGTTCTCAGGAGTGGAGAGACTCAGTGAGGCAGAGAGGTGAGGAGAGATTTTTATGAAATGTAAATTAAAATAATGAAATGTATGGGCATACAGTGTTGTTATTTCCATGCCTTTTTTCCCATAGCTACACTCTGTCCTGTGAGATTGAACCGCTGTCAGAGTCATCCAGCAATACTATCAGAGCCAAGAAAAACGTCGGCATCATGAAACGCTGGAGCGAGTAAGTCCCATATTGCATAGATAACTTTTCACACTATGCCTATGTTTATTATAGTTGCAAATGAATAATAATGACATTTTTATTTTGAGCATACATCCTTCCCAGTGTGTTTTTCACTGTGTACAGTTCGTTATGTTTTTATGGGGCACTGTTCGCATACGTCTCCATGTATTTCCCTTTTCCTCCAGTCGCCAGTTAACTGAGGCCAGCTGCAGCAGTGCAGGAAGCTCCCATTCCAAGTTGTTTGACCAGTCCCACATCAGACCGTACCAGAGAGGGGGAGGTGATAGTGGGGACACCCTCAGCGTCACCTCAGCCGGCTCCAGTGGCTCTGACCTGGAGGATGTCAACGCCAGCTTCCTGTCTGACTCGCCAGATGCCCACGAGAGAAAGGTGAGAAGGAGGAAGGGCCAGGGTCACATGGGGGAGGAGAACACTCCCACCAGAGAAGCATCTCATCATGATTCATGCCACATACATCCACCTTGATTTTCTTTCTTCCTGAGGTACTGAAATTCCTGCATCACTGCAGCAATTTCAGTCCTGACATTTCAATGTCTTCGAATTCATGTTCTGTAAGGGCCATGTTGATGATAAGGGCCATGTTGATGATAAGGGTCATGTTGATGATAAGGGTCATGTTGATGATAAGGGTCATGTTGATGATAAGGGCCATGTGAATTGACACTGACCCGTGTATTTACTTTTCCTACCTGTCTGACTTGTGGCTGACTGTGGCTCTGATTCCCTCTATAGACCTCCACATCCTCAGTAAAACATTCCGTCTCTGCTTTGGGGAAAGAAAGCCAGACTCCTGATCCCAACTCCATGGTACTTTCACTCACTAGCCTTCTCTTTCCATCTCTCTCATCACTGGGGTTTATCTTCTGTTCTAACTGTCTCTCTCACTACATTCCCTCTCCCAGTCCCAGAATATCACTGGCCTTCTCTTTCCATCTCTCTCATCACTGGGGTTTATCTTCTGTTCTAACTGTCTCTCTCACTACATTCCCTCTCCCAGTCCCAGAATATCACTGGCCTTCTCTTTCCATCTCTCTCATCACTGGGGTTTATCTTCTGTTCTAACTGTCTCTCTCACTACATTCCCTCTCCCAGTCACAGAATATCACTGGGGTTCTTACACTAATGCTGCACTCTCATCATATTACAAACCCTTTCCCATTCTCAAATTCATACTTATGAGTCTCATATACTGTCATATTCCACATTCTATTTGTTTATAGCAGCAACAGAAGTTTGTTCTGTGGACTGTAAATGGTTGTAATCATTCTCTCTCTGTCTCTCTCTCTCTCTCTCTCTCTCTCTCTCTCTCTCTCTCTCTCTCTCTCTCTCTCTCTCGCTCTAGTTTTGGGAGTCCACCTCTCTGTCTTCTCTAGACACCTCAGGGATGGGTTCGGGCTCCAGCAGCGCCTCGTCCTCCTCTGTGTCCTCCACCACTCCTCTCCCAGGTGCCTCCCGCTCCCACAAGCGCTCCGTCTCAGCCGTGTCCTGCTACTCTACACTCTCCCTGCCCCTCTACAACCAGCAGGTGGATGACTGCTGCATCATCAGAGTCAGCCTAGACGTGGACAACGGCAACATGTACAAGAGCATCCTGGTAAGACAGAGGGAGAGGAAGAGGAGGAGGAGAGAGCTTATATAGATTAATAGATTCTAAATGTAAATTGTTAGCAGTGGGCAGTTGATTCAATTAACAATGTCTGAGCCAGAGAAGAAGCAAATCAGGCAAATCAGTTTTAAATGTCAACAAAGAAAGGTATTCTTCATCTCCTGGTGCAGGTGACCAGTCAGGACAAGACACCAGCAGTCATCAGTAAAGCCATGGTGAAACACAACCTGGAGCGAGAGAAAACGGAGGACTATGAGTTGATGCAGAAAATCTCTGAAGAAAAAGGTCATATCATATGATGATTTTCCCCAAAAATATACATTTAATTTTCATTCAAATAGATTGTCATTAATAGTATATTAATGTGTTGTTCTTACAACAGATTGACTCTAATCCATTAATCTTGTATAGTGTCCTAATTTATTCATTACTCAAATGAAAAACAAATGTTTTTACTAACAATATATACCTCTCCTCTCACCATAGAGCTGCGGATCCCAAACAATGCCAACGTTTTCTACGCCATGAACTCTACCGCCAACTATGACTTTGTGCTGAAGAAACGTGGCTTGTCCAAGAAAGGCCGGGCCAAGAGTGTAGCCAGCTCCACGCTGCCCCGCATGAAGCAGAAGGGCCTAAAAATCGCCAAAGGGATCTTCTGAGGACGAGTGTCCCAGCTCTCTGTCAGTCTGATGGATTAAGGCCCTCTAAATCCACCTAAGCTAAAGGATCTAAGAACTACACTAGAGACGGAGCCCAGTGGAAAACAACAACAAATCATGTCTGCATGCATCACAAGCAGGCAGCAAAGCAGGAAAAGCAATTACCGGTATCAGACTGATGTCTTCTTGGCTCAGGCCTTGATGAAGGGGAGCTTAACAATGTGCTGTCCCTAACCCTTCGTGCCTAAGTTTGTGTCAGTGGTGTTTACAAAGGGAATATTATAGAGAGTGTATAGCGTACATATGGCCACGTTATAAACTCTCTCTAACTGTGTGGTGATTAGAGTGGTGTTGGTAAATGTCGTACTGAGGAGCATAGAGGAAGGCACAGAGAACAATGGTGACCAGATTTTTTAAGCCAAGTTAGTCTGGTGAGATAAAATACTTTTTCAAGAGAGACCTGGACAAAGAGACCCGATGTGCTATCCTGGTGGGGTACTGTGAATAGATGGAAAGGTGGTCCATTGTAAGTTTGAAGAGTTGAATGCAGATACTGCCATATTGAATATGGGTCAAGGTGTGTGATCATTTCAGAGAAAACAAGGTGTGAGGAGTGGACACTCTGTTAAGAGACTTACATCTTGTTTTATTGAATTACAACCAGGACAAGGAAGAATGACATTGCAGTGGGGCTCGATATGCTCAACATTTCAACGATTATGAAGGGTTGGTGTAAAACTAAAAATAGATAAACAGTGAGGAGTGATAGATATTTACAAAATACCCACACAGTATAATATCAGCATTACTTTGCAATGGACCTTTATGTTTGATGATGTTACCATTACAGTTAGGCTATTTGTTTGGTATTCTTTACTTTGCTATGCTGCTGCTAAATGTACATTTTATAAAAGATCAATAATTCACCTTATTTTTTTACAAACTTTTTGGGGGTGAGGACAGGCATGACGTTGGGACTCTCCGATGACGGCATTGTATTGAGTATCACTAAGTGATTCAGGGGCTCCGATGAAAGCATTTCATACCACCCGTCCCTACTGGACTATCTCTGTATGGAAAACAATGGTTTACATCCCAGTACTGACAGTGGGCTAGTGGTATCATGTATAATCTGTAACTGCCAATGATTCTCCTTATGGCTGCCCAATGCCTGCTCCATGTATGCAAGAGGAGGTAACAGTCCTCGCCTCACAACAAAAAGCAGTGCACTAACCCACACCAGCTTCTTCTTACTTACAATCTTAAAGACAGAGTGAAGAGTAATGACACAAACTCTGAGATCCTTACAAGCATGCCAGTGGTTGTTTTATGTCATGGAAAGTACAGACAAAAAGTAGTTTGTCATTTCACTGACATTACATGCCTTTATTGCTCAGTGCTGCATGCTGGTCCCAGCCCCTTTAAATGGCCTTTTAAAACTGTCCTTTCATGATGACCATGATAGAACCATAGAGGTAGGGGAAAGCAATATGGTGGAAACTCCCCTGTGATGGGTACTATCCAGACCTCTTGTATGCATGGCGAGGAAGGGGCGGAGAAGAGGCTGTTCTTTTGGGACATACATAGCATAATGATTGGTTGTCTCTGCTGTGCTTTGTCACTGTAATTTGCTACTTACACTGTGAATGGGTCTTTGCCGATCACTCTGATTGGCTCCCTTCAATGCTGAACACTGTGAACACGCACACATTGGTCGTGTTCCTCTGCTCAGACGTTGCATGCATCAATCAATGGTTGTGTGCCACATCATCGGCTGTGCAGTCGGGAACCAGATTGCTATAACATATGATTTGGTTTGCTGACACAAAATACCCATCTAGGCGTTGTAAGATCTGTCATGCATCAGCAGCGTCTGAGCAGAGGAATACGACCCTTCTCTCTCTGTCGCTCTCCATTATGACACAGTTAAATAGGAAAAGTCAACCCTGACAGAGAATAGATAGAGGTCCATGTAGTGGTAGAAATGTGTTCAGGGCATGGAGAAAAGGTGGCAACTGGTTTACCACTATATGTGCCAAAGAGATGAGGGGTCTGTCACTCTCAAAAGACAATGTTTGTTTCATTTCTCTATCACTTGAATTTTCTAGGGGAGTTTACCATTTCTGAGTGTTATGTTCGGAACACTACAACAACATTCTAAGAACCTCAGATACACTGTTCAAGCTTAGGTGGCAGTGTGGTTACTACTGGTTACCCTTGGAGAAACTGCACCACTTCCCTAAATAGTAACAGTCCTTTGGTTATTTTCAAAGAATGGGTTCAGTATAATTTATGCTTTACATAAGTGGCTGTGTTTACTACCACTTGACTGATTGTTTTGTGGTGTTATTCATAATTACTGGAGCTTGCTTTGCTTGACCTGGAATGACTGGTCCTCTGCAGATTTATTTTGTCTTATCTGTCGCCTTTACCATTATAACTGAGTTAAAACCTTTGTATGTGTTTGCAGTGTCTTGTCTCTCATGTTTTTCTATTCCTAATGAATTAACAGAATATTGAGATGTCATACTATATGGAATTGTCTTTGTTTATGTCTTTGTTGACCTTTGTTGGCATTATTTATTGGTTTGTACAGAAAGATTTTGTTATGCATTGTATATTATTTCCTCTCTTGTGTAATTATAGATTATTATATATTCATGTAAATACAAATAAACACTTAAGTTTACAAAAGTACTAATTTATTTAACGTTTTTGGTGTAACTTAGTTCAAGTGAGGTGAGAAGATGGCTCCTTCCTTGGCAGATATGATAGCTAGTAACCCCATGGTATTAACTTACAGCCTACACAATAAATTAAAGCAATATAATAATATTCACAGGAAAGCATCTAAGATGATGAACATAATAGGCTACAGTATTTTATCAGTACTGGACTACGGAATTCTTTATGTCCTCTCTGGTGCTTCAGACTGTCCACGAAGGAAAGGAGACGAGCAAAGGAAGTTAAATAAGGAAGCCATTATACTGACGTCATTTCACAGCGCCAGTTAGTTTTTTACACAATGCGCATGCTCATCCGCGCTGATCTTTGTTGTTACATTTCCAATATGGCGCTTAGTAAGACATTTGGACAAAAACCTGTCAAATTTCAGCTTGAAGAAGATGGGGATTATTATATGATTGGGTCAGAGGTTAGTATTTTCTTTGGTTATAGTATATTTTAAGATGAGTCATTTAGTGTAATGTAGCTATAGTATAACCAACGTTAGTTACGACGTTTTGGTGCGTTTGCTTGATAATTACCGGAGGGAACATTAGCAACTAGCCGAGGCGAGAGATAGCAGCTAACAGTAGCTAGCTTGTCGATAACAGTAACAGATGCTACCCTCGTAAGTTAGCTATAGCCAGTAAGCCCTTACGTTTTCTCAATTTGCCGTTTTTGATTTTAGGTAGGAAATTACCTGCGTATGTTCAGAGGTTCCTTGTATAAGAGATATCCATCACTATGGAGGAAACTGGCATCAGTGGAGGAGCGGAAGAAAATAGTGGAATCATCACACGGTTAGTAACTTAGCTAGTTAGTTAATTACCATGAAACGATAACATGGGATAACGAAGGCATACTCTTGTAATGTGGTTAATTGTTAAACATTTTCTTCACTTCTATCAGATCATGGTTACACAACCTTAGCTACCAGTGTGACCCTTCTGAAGGCATCAGAGGTAGAGGAGATCTTCGAAGGAAACGATGAGAAGTACAAAGCTATCTCCATCAGCACAGAGCCCCCAGCTTACCTCAGGTATTGTCATCAGCATTCTCTCATAAATGTTTTGCCTGGTCCTTGATGGTCTAGGTATTGTAGTCAATAAATCTTGTTTCATATATTGTCTTCATGTGTCACTGTGTCTGGTCTTGAAAACAGGGAGCAGAAGGGTAAGCGGAATAGTCAGTGGGTCCCCACGCTACCCAACAGCTCTCATCACCTGGATGCTGTCCCCTGCTCCACCACTATCAACCGCAGCCGCTTAGGCCGAGACAAGAAGAGGACCTTCCCGCTCTGGTGAGCCTGATTAAAACCTAAACCGCTGTCAGAACAGATGAACTCTGATGTAAAGGCCTATCATAGTCGATCATAATGTAAACAAAACTGTTTGAAACCATTTTTCAAATGTGTGACTTGTGTGTTACAAAAATGTGTTACTGTTCTCTCTCCCATGCACAGTTTTGATGATCATGATCCTGCAGTGATCCATGAGAATGCCACCCAGTCTGAGGTTCTGGTTCCAATCCGACTGGACATGGAGATAGAGGGGCAGAAGCTTAGGGATGCTTTCACCTGGAATATGAACGGTAGGATTGCATTGTAGCTCTGTCTAAAACTGGTGTCCATAACAATGGTATTTGAATCCCTTTATATCTCTTTAGTTTTCTAGAACAAAATTATTTAAACATGACAACATTCTTGTCATCTTCTGCCCAACCACCTTTTCTTCTCAGTCCTAGTTCAAGTTCTCATGTCATACATGCTGTTGTTCCTCAGAGAAGCTCATGACTCCTGAAATGTTTGCGGAGATCCTGTGTGACGACCTGGACCTGAACCCCTTGGCCTTTGTCCCAGCCATCGCCTCAGCCATCCGCCAGCAGATAGAGTCCTATCCCACAGACAGCATCCTGGATGAACAGACTGACCAGAGGGTCATCGTCAAGGTACAACCAAGATTGTTATGTTAACTTACTGTGTGTGCAACAATGTGGTGAGACCAGAGTTACAGAACTTAGACTGTGTCTGATAATTAAAAGGTGCAATTTGTAGAAATGGCACCACCATTTCCTGGTTTCAAAAATATTCAAACGTTCACCTGATTTTAGCTTTACACAATAAATGTATAGTGTAGAAAATCATTGTACCATCTAAACTGCTGTGAAATATATTTTGAATAACCAAAAATATTGTATTTATCTGTTTGAACCCGATGTAAAAAAAAAAATTTTTTTTAAGTATAAAGAAGCTAATATAAAACTTACGGAGGGGAATCATAGAAATATCACACAAAGGTGATGCCGCGTATCAGACTTGCTTTCAATGAGAATGGCAGATCTATAACTCTCATTTCTATCTGAAATCACACAATGGACCTTCAACTGATTAGTTAAAACATGATTTCTTATCTTTACCATAAGCTAAACATCCACGTTGGAAACATCTCGCTCGTGGACCAGTTTGAGTGGGATATGTCAGAAAGGGAGAACTCCCCAGAGAAGTTTGCCCTGAAACTGTGCTCGGAGCTGGGCCTAGGGGGAGAGTTTGTCACCACCATTGCTTACAGCATCCGAGGACAACTTAGTTGGCACCAGAGGACATACGCTTTCAGGTAATATATACAGATTGGTCTTCACACCCAAGACCCGATCCGGGACCCGAATTCTACATTTTCTCACAGGTCTGGGTCCAATCTGATATAATTACACATACCTGAGACCCGTGACAATCATACCGACCTGAACGCAGCTGCTGCAGTAAAGAAAGAGAGAATTATATATATATGTGGTTGCTCTTGCTTTTCACGAGTGGCGTGTAGCTTGTTTTGTCCGCCAATCATAAGTCATCAAAGTGGCACTACAGTCATAGAGCCTCCGTGTGTGGCAAAATAAGTTAGGAGGTATCTAATTGCTCAGCTCCGGATGATGAAGTAGCTTAAAAATGGGCTTTTATGCTGCTTCCCTCGCTGGGATCGGACCGGGTTTGGATCCAACCGGGTCTATACGGAACGGGTCTCTAACATACAGTACCAGTCATTAGTTTGAACACACCTACTCATTCAAGGGTTTTTCTTTATTTTTACTATTTTCCACATTGTATAATAATAGTGAAGGCATTAAAACTATGAAATAACATGGAATAATGTAGTAACCAAAAAAAGTGTTAAATAAATCTAAATATTTTATATTTGTTTCTTCAATGTAGCCACCCAAGGTAGGGGTGGTATACAGAACATAGCCCTATTTGGTAAAAGACCAAGTCCATAATATTATGGCAAGAACAACTCAAATAAGCAAAGAGAAATGACAGTCCATCATTAAGACATGAAGGTCAGTCAATATGGAAAATTTCAAGACATTTGAAAGTTTCTTCAAGTGCAATCGCAAAAACCATCAAGCACTATGATGAAACTGGCTCTGAGGACTGCCACAGGAGAGGAAGACCCAGAGTTACCTTTGCTGCAGAGGAGATGTTCAATAGAATAACTGCACCTCAGATTAAAGCCCAAATAAATGCTTCAGAGTTCAAGTAACAGACACATCTGAACATCAACTGTTCAGAGGAGACGGTGTGAGTCAGGCCTTCATGGTCGAATTGCTGCAAAGAAACCAATACTAAAGGACATCAGTAAGAAGAGACTTGCTTGGGCCAAGAAACACGAGCAAAGGACATTAGATCGGTGGAAATCTGTCCTTTGGTCTGATGAGTCCAAATTTGAGAGTTTTAGTTCCAACCACCGTGACTTTGTGAGACGCAGAGTAGGTGAGCGGATGATCTCTGCATGTGTAGGTCCCTCCTTGAAGCATGGAGGTGTGATGGTGTGGGGGTGCTTTGCTGGTGACACTGTCAGTGATTTATTTAGAATTCAAGGCACACTTATCCAGCATGGCTATCATAGCATTCTGCAGCAAACACCATCCCATCTGGTTTGGGCTTAGTGGGACTATCATTTTGTTTTTCAACAGGACAATGACCCAAAACACACCTCTAGGCTGTGTAAGGGCTATTTGACCAAGAAGGAGAGTGATGGAGTGCTGCATCAGATGACCTGGCCTCCACTATCACCCGACCTCAACCAAATTGAGATGATTTGGGATGAGTTGGACCGCTGAGTGAAGGAAAACCAGCCAACAAGTGCTCAGCATATGTGGGCACTCCTTCAAGATTGTTGGAAAAGCATTCATCATGAAGCTGGTTGAGAGAATGCCAAGAGTGTGCAAAGCTGTCAAGGCAAAGGGTGGCTACTTTGAAGAATCTTAAACATATCAAAATATATTCTATCTTTAACACTTTTTTGAGTTACTACATGATTCCATATGTGTTATTTCATAGTTGATGTCTTCACCATTATTTTACAATGTAGAAAATAGTTTAAAAAATAAAGAAAACCCCTTGAATGAGTACTGTATGTATAGCAAATACTCAGTGGAGCTGGTAAGAGGACTGATCTCCAATAGTTTTTGTATTTGGGTGAAATGTAATAGATGTTCTTGACTTTGTAGAGTCTGTTTGTGAAGCAATGTATGAATTGGGTGAAAAGTAACTCCCCAGACAGTAACACTGACCTCTGCTTCTGTTGGGCTCCTATCCTAAAATATCCCTTTCAGCAACATGCTATTTTCCTGTTTGGCTGTGTCTCATGGTGGTGCAAGTCATTTGTTGTGGCTCTTTGTCTCCGTGCAGTGAGAACCCGCTGCCCACGGTAGAGATAGCCATCCGGAACACAGGTGAAGCTGACCAGTGGTGCCCACTGCTGGAGACACTGACAGATGCAGAGATGGAGAAGAAGATCAGGGACCAGGATAGAAACACTCGGTGGGTGGTGCTGCGTTGGACTACTGTCCTAAAAATATACTTCATGATCTATAGACGGATTGGTTGTTTAGCAACAAAACCGACGCCTGTGCGACTGGCAAAACAGACGGGGTGGGCTTAGATTGTTGACATGTAAACTATATTTTATTTCCAATATTTGTAAATTAATATTTTCAATAATGAGCACTTGTCTCTAATACATCATTACAGTTGTTGGTTAGCTCGCTAGCAAATTTGAGCCATATTAGCATAGACATCCAGTCAAAACAAGACATGGTATCAAGAACAAGCTGAAACGAGAACAATTTTCCCCATGCGGCAGCTTCTTGTCATTGACCAATTAGTGAGCAAAAGATCAGATTTGGGCTGCCTGTCTAAATGCAAAGTTTGGTAAATGGAACTATCCACCTAGCTTCTGTTCATTCAATAAAATGTGTTTGTGCCGTTACTGATATTGACTCTCCGTGTACATTTACATTGCAGGCGCATGAGACGACTGGCAAACACATGGTAGTTGATGCAAGCGGAATGTCTTGCTCCTTCAACAAGACCGACAGTAGGCCATTTGATGAAGTACGAGAGTGTTGGGACTTGCTATGCTAACAGCATTAACACAGGCATTGCTTCAGCCTGTTTACCAGAGCAGGTCCTCCTCTTCACCGCTCTCTACACAGCCTACGTCCCCTCCACCCCTCCATGTGTTTATTTGAGCAAAGCTCCACCACAAACACACCCTACAATGTGCTCCCTCCCCTTCCCCTGTGTGGTGAACCTGTTCCCACTTTGACGACTGACTCTTCTACCCACCCACAGAGGAGTGAAAAAACACAGGAAAACTCAGACAATATATTCTGTTATGTTATATTTGTTGTCTTTTTGTACATTTGAATAATTCTTACAAAAATAAAAGTGAAATGATCTTGATTGCTTTTGATAAGTGTTATGTCTTTGTAAATTATATTATAGTGACCAAACAACCAAATGAAAGGTTATTAAACTAATTTAGGAAGTAAAAATAAGTTTGCCGCCTTATTATAGTTGTTGGGCTCTTTTGCATGCTTTGTTCATGCTTACAACACCCGGCACAACCCAGTTGTTGGTGGTGTGCTAAGCCATTTCTATTTGGCAGCAGTGCTTCACCCACAAAGGCAATAGTTGGAAAGTGCAGACGGTGCAGGTTCCCTCGGTAACAGGATTCCAGATAGTCGGCAGATTTATGAATGAGTCGAGCAGCAGGTCAATAACAAAGACGAGGCAATAATTTTGTTTGCACCTGTATTTAAAAGGTGTGATTCTGTTTGAAATGGCAAATGGTTGCTTGCCATTAGTACCACAGCCAGAAATGCATGTGGTGATGGAAAGGTTGCAATGCTCATTGGCCTCTGATTGCATTTGACATTTCTAGTTATAACACTCGGTGAAAGAAGTCTGCAACAAACTCACTACGGTGGCTCCCAGTGGACACACTGAACTGTACAGATGGTACGTTGCTGCGCTCTTCATCCACATCCCTCTGAGGAGTAAACCCTCTATCCACAGCTGGATGGCTCCTGGTTTCTTCAGTGGGGCTGGGAGTACATCTTGGGTTTATATGGGGTTAGATGGTCCCCATGCTACTGCCCCTGGTCATTGGGCTCCCCTCCGTCTCCACCTTGGTCCTGCCAAAACTCTCCAGCCTGCTCCTCAGGGAGTGGGAAGTAGCTGGGGTCTTCCTCTTGGGTGTCAAACATGGTTCGACTGCAACAACAAACAAGTGTGCAATGTGCATCAACTGACATTGCTTTGAAACATCAGACACTGAGGGATACTTTGAGGGCCCAGAGCCCAAATTTAACTTGAGAAAAGGGTAGAGTCACTAGTCAACACCACTGATATTGATACTCACAGAAGTTCTGGTGTCATCAGCAGCTTCCTGCCTCCAGGCTGGTTTGGAAACACATCTTCCAGAAAGTAGTAGATGTGTCCTACTCCGATTCCTGAGGTGGAGGAGCAAACTAGTAGCATTTACAGTGACATGACTTCACAAATAAATAGGCCTGGCAATGACTGACATTGTTAAACATACAGGAACTGTAACACAATGTCAAGGGGGACACATCCTTATTGTTTGTCTGGACACATTTGAGCCTATGCTCTGTAGATACAAGAGATAAACACTGTAGACGACTGACAGCTTGGTTAAAGTAGGTTCCCCCGCATTGACTGTCGTCTACAGTGTTTATATTGTCTACCCATATTGTTCCTCACTGCTATCTCAGGGTATGTGTGAGACACATAACATACTGTACCTAGAAGGTCAACGACAATGGAATTGCCAAGCAGCAATGAGAATCCCATTAGCACCCAGGGCAGAAACGGTGCCTGGAAGTTCAGAAGGCCGAAGAAGTTCATGCGTATGTAAGGATTCCTTCTACTCCACACATACACCAGCATGATGGTGAATGCCTGGCCCAGGAAGAATAGGTTGGCAAAGAGGCCAAACAGCTGTGTAGACCTTCAAGTTAAAGACACCAGTAGAAACATTAGCTACACCTTTAATATGCCAACCTGAGATTATACATGTAATTTCGCTTTGCTCAAAACACATGGCAACCCATAAAATGTATTGCTGCCTATCACAATACAAAAACATACTAATACAATTTGACCTAGAACATTACACAATAGAAGGAGGTTATTAACTGGAGACTACAATATATTATTCTTCAGGAATGCACAGTATGGCTACAGCTGTGACAGAACAGGGAACTGCTGGATGCCATTTTTTACTTGAATACCGCGGCGCATTGGGTACATTGTGTCAGTTCTAATGTAAAGGATACAGTCATGAGGACACCCCCAAACAGGAACATATATACGAAATCTGCAGTGCGGCCCCGGAAAGACCCTTCCTCCAGCATACGACAATAACGATACCTGTTTGTCTGGTAAAGGAAAGGAACTGCAATAACTCAAAAACAATAGACATAGAGGGATAGAGGGGTTCACAAATTAATTAGGAACATTCCATTTGTTTTGACTTCAGGATGACAGTGTTTTTTTCTAACATCTTTTGTAAAAACTAAATGGAGTTTTAGATTAATAGTATTTATTTTAAGATGTCCAGACAAAAGATACAGAAAGATGATGTTGAACAAAAAACTGAATCCAAGTGAGCCGAAAAAGAGGAAGTTGGTGATCAGCCGCCATATCTGCAAAACAGAGAGGGAAAACGCAAGTAATATTAAATGGATAGTTCACCCAAATTCCAAAAGTTCACATTGGTTTCCTTATCCTGTAAGTAGTCTATGGATAAGTTATGACAGGGAAACTAATCCAAAACACAGATTGCTGTCATACCTTGTCCATGCACTCTTAGAAAAAGGGGTCCCAAAAGGGTTATTAGGCTGTCCCCATAGGATAACCCTTTTGGTTCCAGGTAGAACCCTCTGTGGAAAGGGATTTATACATGGACCCCAGAAAGATTCTAACTGGAACTAAAAGGGTTCTTCAAAAGGGCTATCATATGTGGACAGCCGAAGAACCCTTTTAAATTCTAGATAGCTCCTTTTTTTCTAAGAGTGGAGACTGCTTAGAGGGTAAGGAAACCGAACGTATAACGTCGTAATTTGTGTTTACTATCCCATTAAGTATGAGGTATACATTGTGTTTATTAATAGAGGTTCTCTTACCTGGTATTTTCTAATGATAAGGTCTGGGTTGAAATAAAGCTGAAATGGGGTGATTACCTCCAATTGCTATAACCCCAAAGAAAGATAATACATTGAATGTATGAATTAATCATCAGAAACAGTTACACTGTTTCAATATGGTATACCTTTAAATAACGTATAGTGAAAATGTGTTCTCTCATCTTTGAGTATGTATATATTATTTCTCTAACTAAACACGCCAAAACAACCAGTGCACAGTCGGCGAGCTGTTTACTGCAAGCCTGCTGAAAAATAGATGTCAGACGCTTACCACCGCTGCTGTAGTCAAAACGCAAGCTGTAGTGTACGCTCTGGTAACAGAAGGAATCTGGAAATATTCTTGAGTGAAGCTGTGAGCCATGGTCAGAATAAACTCGTTTTTGCCTATGACGCTTAATACATTTGTTGATCCATTAGGTCCGGGTGCAACAGCGATGCACCTTTAACAGAGCTACACGAAAGCGACATTATAATAGTCATGGCACGCCCCTACTTATATTAGCCAATCAGACTAGATATCTATCCATCTATTTATTTATCTGATTCACAAAAATGGACAATGTACTCAATCTTAAATATTTTATTTGTACCAAAACACAGTACATGATTAATATTTTTATATTTGCATAGTAAATGTGGCATTTGAGTAGAAAAACATGTTAAAACATAAAGATATGTAATCAGAACAGATGATGGCTATTTTAATTAAAGGACAATTATGTCTTGAAATGATTCTGAGCTCTATAGTCAACACCCAAAACTTTAGAAGAGATCTGCCAGGCTGTGGCTATTGGCTGTCAAACAATGACAAAAATATCACAAATACATATTTTACAGTAAAGCAGATATAATAATACTAATACTAATAATAACTTTATTTGTACAGCGCTTTTCAATACAGGTAACAAAGTGCTTCACATCATAAAATAAAAGTACTAACAAAGAAACAAAGAAAGAATAGCTAATTAAAATCATTTCAATCGTACATTAAAAGCATCTTTATAAAAGTGTGTCTTCAGCAGGGATTTAAAAAGAGCCACTGAATCTGCAGCCTGGTCTCCTCTGGCAGACCATTTCAAAGGCTAGGGGCCCTAATGGAAAACGCCCAGTCTCCTTTCGTTTTCAACCTACACCAGATTTTGGAATGGTCAATAGTGCCCTACCAGAGGATCTCAGGCTGCATCCTGGCTAAGAAGAACAAACATATCAGTGCCCTGCACTTACAAAATGCAATGAATGGCCCTTACCAAGTTATCATCATGGCTTAGATTCACATCATGCAGCACCAAGGATGGAACATTCCATCCCTTTGGACTGACTGAGAGCACCATGGATGGACCATTATTGAATTAAGTACAGCTATCTTAGAATGAACATAAATGTGACCGTGTTACAAGTAAGACTGTGAGTAAGTGTTCATAACTTTAGAGGACAAAAAGTGTCCCTGATTGTCAGTGATTTCCAGATTTAGCACCTTAATTAGTAAAAAGAAAAAAAAGACTTCATAGAAAATTGCAGTGCCTTAAACATATTTCCCTTTAAGAAGAAAACAAACTGCAACATCTCGTGAGTAAATTAGACATCACGATACAGTTACTAACCTCCTGCAGATGGCACTGTCTTCTCAGCCCACGGTCTTTACCAACGCCTCTTCTGACCGTACACTCTTGCAAAGGGTTCTACATTGAATCCAAAATGGTTCTACTTGGAACCAAAAGGGTTCTACCTGGAACCAACAAGTGTCCTTCAAAGGGTTCTCCTATGGGGACAGCCGAAGAACCCTTTAAGGTTCTAGATAGCACCAGAGAGTAAAACCCAACCCAGCAAAAAATAAATACAACTATATAGCTGCACATGAAGTCCAAACTCTGAGGAAACATTTGAATTTGTGTTTTCCTGAGAAGAAAAAAGGATCTAGTCCATTCAGTGTTAAGATAATGAGTAAACAAAAACATATTTGAGGAATAGCAAACATTTTGTGGAAATCACTCAAGTGAAGTAATAAAGTCTTCACCTAAATAATTTGTCTCTGGTCTTGTTACGCAAAATGGTCTTGTTCCCCAAAATGCACAAGATTATAATGTTGTATTTGAAAGGACCATAAGGACAAGAGCATGGTTGAACTTGACTTGGACTTGAATTTGATATTGAGAGCATTATCACCTGATGATACTCATACATTTCTGCAACCAAAGAAGTCCATGTGAAAATAGCGAGGATACCCCTGTAGTGAATTCATCTCCACAGGATCAAACTTCCAGTACTGCCTCCCTCTGATAAAGTGGGCATAGCCTGTCAATGGGGGAAAAAATCTATTCATCAATACAATTAAATAATTATCCTATGATCTAACTTTTCAATGTCAGACTCACTCCCAAATTGAGGTGATTAGGTGATTCGTTCATAATATTACCATATTGGTCCTTGAAGGCTGCGTCGACATCACTGGGGATGCCGCGCCAGTCCTGCATGTTGCGAGGGTAGATAGAGTCGACACGGTTCTCCTTGGGGCTAAACCTCCAGTAGCTGCCTGACTTGAATAAGTAGGTGTTGTAGTTGTTGTCCTGGCCCCAGCGCAGAGCTGCCTGGATGTGGGAGACTGACAGGCCGAGGCTCTGCACAGAGTCTGGCCCTGTGATCTGTCTCTCTGCATCAAACACCCAGTAGCTTTGACCTGCAATAGCGCGAGAGAGAGAGAAGAGAGAGAGAGAGAGAAGAGAGAGAGGAGAGAGAGAGAGAGAGATACAGTAGATGCCCCTGCTGTGGGATCTGGGCTATGTTTTCATAGTTTCCACAACTCTTGCCTATTCAACACTCTTGTCACTCTTGACATGCCCTACTTAAAGTTGCAGAATAACACTTTTCTGGCTAACCAAAAAGTTCATAAAGCTATAATGCAGTTGTTTTCCTGCTTGTCTGCCTACATGTATGTTAACCTGTTAGTTTTCAACTTGGGGCTTACCTAATCCTACACTTATAAAATATAACTAACCACAGCACAATATCTATGTCACCCACCTTGAAAGAACCAGATATTCCCTGATTGGTCTTCAAAGGCTGCATCAATGCTCTCTGGAATCCCCCTCCAATGGCGGGATGCCAGCGCGGGGTAGCCTGCCTCCAGCCGCCCCTCCCGAATGCGCCACACATAGCGTGACTTAAAGAAAAACAGCTCTCCGCGAATCATAGACACAGCATCGAAGTCTGTCTGGCAGGCGTCAGGCTGGAGACAGAAAGAGGACCACTAGACTCTTAGAAGAAACTGTGCTATCTAGAACCAATAAGGGTTGTTCAGCTGTCCCCATAGGATAACCCTTTGAAGAACCGTTTTTATTTCCAGGTAGAACCCGTTTGGTTTCCATATAGAATCCTTTCCACAGCGGGTTCTACATGGAACCCAAAAGAGTTATACCTGGAACCAAAAAGGGTTCTCCTCTGGGGAGAGCCGAAGAATCCTTCTGAAACCCTTTTTTCCAAGAGTGTAGTGCATTTCCATACTGTCGTATCACATTTATTCTTGTGTGGCTAGTATCTCAGTTGTATTGTGTGTCTTATATTGTGATTATCTGCCTGTGTAGCACCTCCAAAGAAAAATATGGCGAGATTAACACTCACAATACTACTAATGATCTCATTGGTATCTGTAGTGATTTGTGGCAGTGGTTGGGGTGGAGATGGGGGCTGGACATGTGGACGAGGGCCATACAGGTATTGGATCCCCAGCTTGTCATCCTCGCTCAGCTCCAGGGGATAGGAGAAGCTGTAATAGGGGGACATCACTGCGCCCGGTTCCTGGGAGTGCTGCAGGCCAAGAACATGCCCGAACTCATGAGCAGCCACTTGGAGGAGGTCTGTGCCTGCAGTAGAGTCAAGGCGAGGGTCACACCTCCAGAGATAATACACTATAACTGTAGAAATACCTCCTGACTTTACTCATTTTACATAGAGCTCTATGTAAATCAACTCTCCATATTTCCTGCATGTTCCCTGCCAAGAAAACACTCACCCATGTAGTTGCCAAGGGACCACGCCTCATCATAGTCAAAATGGATGTCGCCCTCCCTGTGGGTCTTGGGGAAGAAGGCATGGGCTAGAATGCCCCCAGGGCCGTCAAAGGGCAGGTTATCTCCATGCCAGTAACTACAGTAGAGATCCATATCAGGGCAGGTTATCGCCATGCCAGTAACTACAGTAGAGATCCATATCAGGGCAGGTTATTTCCATGCCAGTAACTACAGTAGAGATCCATATCAGGAAAGCACTGGCTGAGCAGTAACTTAAAATCGGACATTTGAATACACATAATGTACACACATGCGTACCTAGTGAAGTCAATGACAATGTCAGCCTTTCCACTGCTGACCTCAGTGAATGTGAGGGGTGTGACCTCACTCCACACTCTCAGGGCTTCCAGGAGGACACCCCGCACTTTGTCTTCGCT
Organism: Oncorhynchus tshawytscha; assembly: GCF_018296145.1. Taxonomy (NCBI): domain Eukaryota; kingdom Metazoa; phylum Chordata; class Actinopteri; order Salmoniformes; family Salmonidae; genus Oncorhynchus; species Oncorhynchus tshawytscha. The sequence goes on from NC_056432.1 coordinate 23,080,910, forward strand.
CATCTGCCAGGGGAAACGAACCACTCTGAGGAAGAAAGATGTATAGATATAAACAGATATAAATCAGAGGACGTAAACTCCACGCACACATGCACACACCATAGTCTGTAGCCTGTAAAAACACTCCAGAGACTACCAGCCTTGTTGCATACCTAGAACCTCCCTCTCATTTGATATCTAACCATCAAATCAACAGATAGGTGTGCTGTTACATAGACCCTCAGGCTCTGTAAAATAACAGTGTATCATAGTCCTGTTCCTTCCAGTTTACTTCATCTGTAAAGTCTCATTAGCCCATCATGGCTTCCCCTCTCCTCTCTCTGAACGGCTTCTTAAATTCCATTGCATTTTGATAAAGAACAGCCACAATGAGAGGAACCAGGGTAGACACAGATAGGCAGCAGCCAGTCGACAGATAGCCCAGCCCAGACAATCCATACAGTGAGTCTCAGAAGGAGGAAAAGTAATACCATAAAAGCTACTTTATGACCAAAAAAGGAGACTAATGATGGATAGAGTAACACTGGATTCTGAACATACAGTACCTTTCCCACCAACACAGGCAAATATGCACCAAAACAGGATACAAATACTATTTCCTTTGTTGGGACCAAGTCCATCTCAAGCTGTACACGAGTGTGGTTATGCTATAATGATAATAATATTATTATCCTTACTTGTAGGTGAGGTCAGTTTTCTCCAAGCGCCCCCCAAACAGGACAAAGCGTTTCTGCCTGTGTCTCCCCCTGTAGATGACATCCTTCAGTGTGGGGTAGTCAGGCACGCCACACCGGGGACGGTTAGACTCCTCAGTGTTGTTAGTTACCAGTGCTGCTTTTACAGGGTCTCCTATGGCCAAGGCTGTGTCTTTGAGTGTGCCCTGAGGATGGGCCACTCTTCCTCTCTTCTTTAGGTCATGGAGATCAAACCTCTGGAGCCATCCCTTTGAAACAGCAGGATCATGAGCAACATTTATTAGATAACATGTTTACAAAAGTGTCACTTATAAGGATGAACAACTTTAATTAAAACGCATTAGAAAACAATAGATTTGGTGCAAATATGTATCCCAATGCATTGCACTTTTTTGGAATCCATGCATGCACTGACATTGCCTTAAAGGGAAATGTAAAAAAAAAACATTCTACTTCACATTCATCATCTCCAGCACCACCCTAACATCAACATATGTGAAAATGGTGCATTCCTATGTTTTGTAGTAAAATAGATAGAGAAAGATTAGTAGACAATTAGTAGGCAATTAGTAGGCAATGCCTACTCACATGCATACAGATGATGTCATTAGAAACACTTATCTTCCTCTACCTATTTTACTACAAAACATAGAAAAGCACAATTTTCACATTTATTGATATTGGGGTGGTGCTGAAGATTATGAATATGAAGTTGAAAAAATGTGAAGTTTCCCTTTAACATGATTGCTAGTATCTCTGAGAGGGGGAGTATGAGAGGTATATAATAACTGGAAATAAGTAAACAAACAAAAATTGCCTGTCAGAGAGTGTTTCCCTTGTTGACTTGGAGTGGGCTTGTAGCTTACTTTACTGTCAGTTATCATTACACATAAGAACTATTACAGTAAATACCCCCCTGCAGAACCCAGAGGAAATGACTTTGCTCATCACCTCCTACCTCAAGCATAAATTACAGAGAGGAGAAATACTGTCAGTGGCACAGCGTCTCCATGGCTTTTTGAAGTTGTACAATTCAAGGCCTTTTACAGCTTTGCAATTCAGGAAGCATTGGGGTGCTCTTCATGATCACAAATGTCTTTACATTTCCTCTGACACTGCTACTGTAAAACACATTGGATTTCTTAATGCACTAAGAACACGAGGATGTAGCGTATTCTACACTCTTAGAAAAAAGGGTTCCAAAAGGGTTCTTCTGCTGCGCCCATAGGAGAACCCTTTTTGGTTCCAGGTTAGAACCCTTTTTGGTTTCAGTTAGAACCCCTTTGGGTTCCAAATAGAACCCTCTGTGGAAAGGATTGTACATGGAACCCAAAAGAGTTCTCCTATGGCAGGGTTCCCCAACTGGCAGCCTGCGGGCCGGCTGGTTTTATTAGGCCCCACAAGTTTTCTAAGTAAAAAAAAAAGTAATTGTGGAATTTTATTGTTGGACATAAAAGACTGTAAAAACAACAGGAAATCAGCTCCAAGTGATTTTAATTTAAGAATTCCCATGCATAATAGAGAGACATGTGACCGTATACAAATGTAAGCAAGGTTTGAAATTATTATGTTTTAGTCTAACATTATATCTGTTTGGGCTTCTTGCGGTCAATTTGCAGTCTACAAAATATTTCTAATTATGTTCAGGCCCTCCTACCATCCGCTCCAGAAAAAATCATCCTGCGGCTGAATCTAGTTGATGATTGCTGTCCTATGGGGACAGCCGAATAACCCCTTAAGGTTCTAGATAGCAAATATTTTTCTAAGAATGTAGCGTATTCTAGATGAACGATAATCAGACATAAGTGCTAATCATTCTGTCATTGTGTCAAGCCAGTCCTCCCTCTGGTAGCCTACTGCTTTGTGAGGCTTTAGTGTTGTGGAGTTGTGGGATAATGGGAACAATGCCCAGCAGGATTCGTGGAATGTGCTCCAGACCTCAAAACGAGAGGGCCTTACCCTGAGTTATGTGCCCCAATCAAGGAAGAAACACTAGGCAGCAGAACTCTCAGTCATTCCGCCTGCATTTCACTTTGTAATTTAACCCTAATATATGGATCTTGGGCTTGCACTCTAATCTAGTTTGGCAATAAGATGTATACCCAACTGCATGAGAATGGGAGTGTGGGCTATCTACAGTGCATTGTAAAGCATGGCTAACAAGCAGGAGGAGTGTGCACTCAACATATTTCAAAAAGGGAAATGAGAAGAGAAATTAGTGCTGTTGACAAGTTGCTGACAATAACTCCCTCCCATCTGTCAAAAGGATCAGTCTAGCCCCTGAGGTGAGAGAAAGCACAGCTCCTCCCCTCAGATTGCCAACAGGGTAATGGCCAAAGTTCACTTCCATGGTGTCACAGGGGTTGTACCATGAACTTATGAAAGCTTTGACTGTCCTCAAATTGCCTGTCTTTGTTTACATTTATGGCATGTACTGCATATGCTCTTCTGCATGTATGTCCACTGAGCAGACAGTCTGGACACATATTAAAATTTGTGCATGTCACGCCCTGACCATAGAGAGCTTTTTATTCTCTATGTTGGTTAGGTCGGGGTGTGACTAGGGTGGGTCATCTAGGTAATTCGATTTCTATGTTGGCCTGGTATGGTTCCCAATCAGAGGCAGCTGTTTATCGTTGTCTCTGATTGGGGATCATATTTAGGCAGCCATTTCCCCTTTGTGCTTTGTGGGATCTTGAATATGTATAGTTGCCTGTGAGCACTATAGTAGCTTTGCGATTTATTGTTTTCTTTGAGTTTCACTACCTAATGACGAGGATGGAACCATACCACGCTGCATCTTGGTCCACTCGTTGTAAAGATTGTGACAGTGCATATGTTGTGTATACCCAACACGTGGTGTTCAGTGGTGTCGTCTTCTGACGTGTATTGTGATATATTTGAGTAAAATTGCTTTCATTACTCATATCTGCTATCCTGCGCCTGACTCATCTCACCAGCTACACACAGACGTAATTACAGAATTACTCACCTTCAAATAGATTCAGCAGGAGTAGTCGCCCTCCCTGTGGAGGTAGAGGACCATGTTGCAATGTCTGAACACCGCCATGGATCGCGTGTTACAGATGATGGATCATTGGGAGAGAGCAGGAGGTCATCCAGCGCTTTCACCAGCCCCACTACAACCGGCCCCACTGTCCACCCCTCCTTCACCCAGTCCCAGCGGGAATCCGCTTGAGCTCCCGAGGGAGTATGATGGGAAGGCTGCCGGATGCCAGGGGTTCCTACTCCAGCTGGAGCTCTACCCGGCGGCTGTCCACCCGGCTCCTTCGGGACCTGAGAGCGTGTCCTCCCTCGTCTCCTGCCTCTCAAGCAAAGCCCTGGACCATTACACAGAGTTCACCCGCCGCTTTCAGGCAATTTTCAACCACCCGCCTGAGGGTCGAGCGGTGGATGAACGTCTGTTCCACCTGAGGCAGAGGACTAGGAGGGCGCAGGATTTCCGGACCCTGGCTGCCAGCACGGGATGGAACGACAGGGCCCTGATCGATGCAGTCTGCGCGAGGACGTTCGTCGGGAATTGGCCTGCCGAGACACCACCCTCACGTTGGACCTTCTGGTGGATCTGTCCATCTGTCTGGACACCCTGCTGGCTGCCCGCGGACATCCGGATCGGGGCCTGTCAGTTCCATCCCGCAGCACCTCCGCTCCGACACCCATGGAGCTGGGAGGTGCTGCGCTTAGGGTGACCGGAAAAGGGGCCATTTCCTGCACCATCTGTGACTGCAGAGGGCACACTGCTGGGGAAGTTCCTCAGGGAGTCATGACAGCAGGCAGGGCACTATCATGTCACCCCAGGTGAGTCGGCACCAGGCTCACCCAGAGCCCCCTGTTGCTCACATGTATGTGTTTATTACATTTCCTGAGTTTTCCCTGCATTCCCAGCATAAGGCACTCATAGATTCAGGCGCCGCTGGGAATTTGATTGACCGTTCATTTGCTCATAGTTTAGGGACCCCCTTGTTCCTGTGGATATGCCCTTCCCTGTGCACGCCCTAGATAGTCGACCATTAGGGTTAGGGCTGATTAGGGAGGTCACCGCTCCACTAAGCATGGTTACGCAGGAGGGTCACAAGGAGAGAATCAGTCCCTTCCTTATTGATTCTCCTGCGTTTCCTGTGGTGCTGGGCCTACCCTGGTTGGCCTGTCATGACCCCACTATTTTGTGGCAACAGAGTGCTCTCAAGGGGTGGTCACGAGAGTGCTCAGGGAGGTGTGTAGGAGTTTCCATTGGTGCGACTACGGTGGAAAGTCTAGACCAGGTCTCCACCGTGCGCATCCCCTCGCAATATGCAGATTTGGCTCTCGCCTTCTGTAAGAAGAAGGCGACTCAATAACCACCCCATCGACGGGGGGATTGTGCGATAAATCTCATGGTAGACGCAGCACTTCCCAGGAGTCACGTGTATCCCCTGTCACAGGAGGAGATGGCGGCTATGGAAACATATGTCTCCGAATCCCTGGGGCAGGGATACATTCGGCCCTCCACTTCACCTGCCTCCTCGAGTTTTGTTTTTGTGAAGAAGAAGGATGGAGGTCTGCGCCCATGTATTGACTATCGGGGTATAAATCAGATCACAGTGAGGTACAGCTACCCGCTGCCTCTCATAGCCAGTGCGATCGAGTCAATGCACGGGGCGCGCTTCTTCACAAAATTGGATCTCAGGGGCGCTTACAACCTGGTGCGCATCCGGGAGGGGGCCGAGTGGAAGACGGCATTTAGTACCACCTCAGGGCACTATGAGTACCTCGTCATGCCGTACATGTTGATGAATGCTCCATCAGTCTTCCAGGCCTTTGTTGACGAGATTTTCCGGGATCTGCACGGGCAGGGTGTAGTGGTGTATATATCGACGACTTTCTGATATACTTCGCTACACGCGCAGAGCATGTGTCCCTGGTGCGCAGGGTGCTTGGTCGACTGTTGGAGCATGAGAAATGTCTGTTCTTCCAACAGTCCGTCTCCTTCCTAGGGTACCGCATTTCCACTTCAGGGGTGGAGATGGAGAGTGACCGCATTTCAGCCATGCGTAATTGGCCGACTCCCACCACGGTAAAGGAAGTGCAGCGGTTTCTAGGGTTTTCCAACTACTACCGGAGGTTGATCCAAGGTTTTGGTCAGGTAGTGGCTTCCATTACCTCACTGCTAAAGGTGGGACCGGTACGACTGCAGTGGTCGGCTGAGGCGGACAGGGCTTTTGGTCACCTGAAGGCTCTGTTTACCTCGGCTCCCGTGCTGGCCCATCCTGATGCCTCTTTGGCGTTCATAGTGATGGTGGACGCATCCAAGGCTGAGATAGGAGCCTTGCTCTCTCAGCGCTCGGGCACGCCACCAAAGCTCCGCCCCTGTGCTTTCTTTTCGAAGAAGCTCAGCCCGGCGGAGCGAAACTATGATGTGGGGGACCGGGAGCTGTTGGCTGTTGTCAAGGCTCTGAAGGCGTGGAGACATTGGCTTGAGGGGGCTAAACACCCTTTCCTCATCTGGACTGACCACCGCAATCTGGAGTACATCCGGGCGGTGAGGAGACTGAATCCTCGCCAGGCAAGGTGGGCCATGTTGGGCTCTGTCCTACAGACCAGGTTCCCAGAATGCTAAGGCAGATGCACTGTCCCGGATGTATGACACAGAGGAGCGGTCCATGGATCACACTCCCATACTTCCGGCCTCTTGCCTGGTGGCACCGGTGGTGTGGGAGCTGGATGCGGATATCGAGCGGGCGTTACGCACAGAGCCCACTCCCCCACAGTGTCCAGCTAGGCGCCTGTACGATCCGTCTGCTGTCCGCGACCGTTTGATCTCTTGGGCCCACATGTCACCCTCCTCTGGTCATCCTTGCATTGGTCAGACGGTGCGTTGCCTTAGTGGGAAGTACTGGTGGTCCACCTTGGCCAAGGACGGGAGGGTTTATGTTTCCTCTTGCTCAGTGGGCACCCAGTGCAAGGCTCCCAGGCACCTGCCCAGAGGGAAGTTACAACCCCTACCCGTTCAACAACGGCCGTGGTCGCACCTGTCGGTGGGCTTCTTGACGGATCTTCCTCCCTCGCAGGGCAACACCACGATCTTGGTCGTTGTGGATCGGTTTTCTAAGAACTGCCGTCTCCTCCCTTTGCCCGGTCTCCCTACGGCACTACAGACTGCGGAGGCCCTGTTCACTCACGTCTTCCGGCACTACGGGGTGCCTGAGGACATAGTCTCTGATCAGTTCACGTCCAGGTTCTGGAGAGCGTTCATGTAACGTCTGGGGGTCTCGGTCAGCCTCACCTCAGGTTTTCACCCCAAGAGTAATGGGCAGGTGGAGAGAGTAAACCAGGATGTGGGTAGGTTTCTGCGGTCATATTGCCAGGACCAGCCGGGGGAGTGGGTGGCGTTCATCCCTTGGGCAGAGATGGCCCCGAACTCACATCCCCACTCCTCTACTAACCTCTCTCCCTTCCAGTGCGTACTGGGGTATCAGCCGGTTCTGGCACCTTGGCATCAGAGCCAGATCGAAGCCCCTGCAGTGGACGAATGGTTTAAGCGCTCAGAGGAGACCTGGGAGCCCACCCATGTGCACCTGCAACGGGCCGTGAGGCGGCAGAAGGCAAGCGCCGACCGCCACCACAGTGAGGCCCCGGTGTTCGCACCGGGGGACCGGGTCTGGCTCTCGACCCAAAATCTGCCCCTCCACCTGCCCTGCCGGACGCTGGGTCCGTGGTTTGTGGGGCCATTCAAAGTCCTGAGGAGACTGAACGAGGTATGCTACAGGTTACAGCTTCCCCCAGATTACCGTATTAATCCCTCGTTCCATGTGTCTCTCCTCAGGCCTGTGGTGGCCGGTCCACTCTAGGAGTCTGAGGTGGGGGAGGTTCCTACCGCCAGTGCCGGTGGAGGACGTCTTGGACCCTTCGTTGCTGCGGGAGTTCCACCGTCTCCATCCGGATCACCCTGCGCCTTGTCCTCCGGGTCGTCCCCGAGGTCAGTGTCGGCGCACTGCTGGAGCCGCGCGTCAATGGGGGGTACTGTCACATCTTCCGCCGAAGTCGATCCCTCTCCTTGTTCTAGCCATCGCCAATCCACTTTTCATTTTCCATTTGTTTTGTCATTGTCTTACACACCTGGTTTCAATCCCCCAATTACTTGTTCATTATTTAACCCTCTGTTCCCCCATGTTTGTTTGTGAGTAATTGTTTATTGTATTGCGGTCTGTATTTGTGGCCTTGTATTTATACGACGTGTATAAATATATATATTTGAGTAAAATTGCTTTCATTACTCATATCTGCTGTCCTGCGCCTGATTCATCTCACCAGCTACACACAGAAGCATTACATAGATGACCACTCTGGGTAGTAGAGCTATTGGAGGAGCAGAGGTCCCCAGACAATATTGACTTGTCTGCTGCCGGTTTGCGTGTTCCCACATCATCTGAGAGCAGACAGAGGATATCCTTATAGGAGTCTCTGGCACAGTGTTTCTCAGCTAAGCCCTGGGAGACACAGTCAGTCCATCATCTTCTGTCCTGATGACTATGCAAGATGCCATTTACAAAGTAGTTCACCCTCCAAAAGAGGGCTCTAGGTGACTCAGGATGTTTTATCATTGTGTTTGTGAACCAACGTGTTTTGGGAGGGGGATCCATTACATGTATGGACACATCTAGCTTCTGGTTACAGTGATGACAAGATCTGTGAGTCACTGCAGTGGAGTGACAGAGTGGTATTCAAAGAGCACAACTCAACATGTCTGTACAAGTATACAAGTATCCTAAAGCCTAGACATTATAAAATGTGGACATTGTCAGTTCTTGTAAGAATTTGTAAAAAAGGAGGACACTTAACCCCTTTCATATAGGAACAATACTAGAGGACATTGTCTGCAAACGAAGCAACTTGGTAATGTTTACACAATGCATCGGATATGGTCTTGATTTGGAGAGGGTATGTATACTACTGAGTAAATACAGACAAACTGTTTCACTATAACAGGATAGAAGATTCAACTGATGAGGTGAAAGATAGATGCACCACTATCAACACATGCCTTGGTATCTGCCTCCTTATCCTCCTTAATCCAATACATCAGCCACAATCAGTAACACCAGGCAATAGAAAATCGGTTGCAAATCTCCTGGGTTCTTACTGTGCTCTTTTATCTTTCCTGGCAAAAAAACTACCTCCCCTGAGACCTCAGGCTTCAAGATTCTCTATCTGCCAAGCAGAGAATCAGGGGGATAATGCCACCCTCACCTTGCATGACCTGATCACACATTAACTGGGTTTTGTGCCCTGCTGTGACTTAATTCAATAGGTGAATGCTATGGAAACTGAGGCTAGTAATCTCTGATGTCACTTCCAGTCTCATGGATGTCTGGCAGTCAGTTTGGCCAGAGGACAGAACTAATGGAGCAAAACAGGAAGAAAAACCAAGGGACATGGCTTTTATTCACAAAGGGATATCCAAACATTGAGCCCATCGTATTATTTTCCCTTCATTTTCCCTGTGAGAGCAAACAGGCTCTGTGTTTGCTGACCCAGATACAGAGAAACTTGTTCCTGCTTGTATAATCACCAACTCTTTTGTCAACAATGGGAAACAAATTGACAAAACTACAAATTATGCTTTCCAGTTCAGTTAACAACTAGACATAACAATTAATTATTATTTGCATGTGTTGCCATCGCAGCTGCAAGTAATTTCGGTAAAGGAAGAGAGTAGAAACTAAACTAACAACTTTTCCTCCATGACATTGAGGGGACGTTTGTCATACTTGGTCCTTCATACAGTTGGTTTACAGTAGGCTACCTCAGACATTCTCAAATGAATGAGTTTGCATTTTTTCCAGTTTTCATCAAGAAGCCGATAATCTCTGTCATTGAGGCAGTAGGCTAATATTACAAGTTATCAGCAATACATAATCTAAAACATCAATTTGGACAATAAAACACCCCCAATGGCAATGTGGAGCTTCCCTCTTTATCCTCTCATTCACAGAGTTGTTGACAAAATGTCTTTACAGACCAGTTATTATCGTTTCCTGCCCTGCGGAGACAAGAACTCAATTACCTTCTCTATTTACCACACGCCCATACCCTGCAGGACTTTCAGTTGTGCCATGGTAGCACAAATGTTACATATCAGATCAATTAACATTGTATGAAGGTTGAAAATAAAAGCCTTTTAGATGTCAGTGTTGATGTTGTGGCAGTGGCCCTGTGAAGTTTCTAAATGCCACATTGCTTAGACTTAGTCCCATCCTGGGAGGGTTATGTGTTTGACAGATAAATATTTTTGTTTAGGATTAATGAGCCAGTGTTTAAAGGGCAAATCAGCAATTGAAACAATAATAAAGCTTCTCCCAGCCCTGTTTCAGTAAAAAGCTGAGGGACGGGCTGGAAACATGTAACCACTCTCAAATTCATAGACAGAGCTATGAATGCAAGGACTGATCATCCTTGACATCAAAATTATAGTTTTAACCATGTTTTAAGGCTATATAGTGTTAGTTTAAATTTACTTTGTTATTAACAAACATTCAAGTATTTTAGGGTTTGATCGGGTACCTTAATCTAAGCTCATAAATCATTTATAAATGATATTCTTAAAAAATCAATGGATACATATCACAACTGTATAAATCCAAAAATGGATGTAGCAACTGCTGATTGCCACTTTAAAATATGATGTTGTAATATACTCATTTCATATCGGTCATCTTCGAAAGATATGACACTTTGTCCACTGCACAGGTTCATCATCTTAACACTAACATGCTGACCAGAAATAAATTTTGAAATCCATGTTATTCAATTATTGCATCCACACTGCTCGCGTGCGCCAACGAGCGTCTGCGATGCCAAGGGCCAAAATAGAAGTCATTCCGATTTCTGACGCAGATCGAGCTGAAAGTCCTGCCTCTCCCATCTCCTCATTGGTTTATAGAAGCAGGAACCCGCGTGCCATCTCCTCATTGGTTATACCCACGTGGGTGATTGAAAGACGAACTGTTTTGCCAGTAGTCGTGGTAAAACTATGAAAGTTTAGATGTGATCAGCATATAAGTTCAAAGATGAAAAAGCCTGGAAGGAGGAGAGATGACTTTAAACGATTCGGTTGGCCGTTTTATGTGTAGATTAATTGTCGGAGTAGAGGACCTTGTGCAGTTCAGATTTTAAAAAAAAATGTTTTCATTTTTTTTCCAGTTCAGGTAAAATAACAACTCAATGTTTATATCCCAAGACAAATTAGCTAGCAACAGCAAGCTAGCTAAATAGGACAAATTAGCTAGCAAGAGCAAGCTAACTAGCCATACATGTTTAATGCTTTTTGACCTGTCTCCAAATTAATGTCATTGGTTTAGAGTTTGTTTTGCTATCTTAACCTGCGTGTCGTGAACGCGTTTGGTGTGGGGGGACAAAATACATTTATGCACGATAGCGCACGCGCGCAGCCGGTTTGGGTTCCGTGTAAGTATTGACATAGAGCCCTTCTAATAATACTGAGCATAAAATCTACAAGATTATTTGTTTTGACAGATGGGTTTGAAACATTTAGCAGGTTGGTGTCGGTCAACCAGGGCGAAGCATAATCATAACTGTAATAAAGCACACTGTAGTGTGGGTATAGCACACTGAACATTCGAAAAAGCCTGGAAAACTGGGATTCACAACTAAGAACTTTTCTGCACTCTCATGTGTGCATGATTTGAAACAGCAGGTGAATTGGGAATGCACTAATAATAATTGGCAGTGACTTGCAACACCGATGAAACTTCCAGTAATTGCACTATCAAGATATTTGTGTCTGCTGAAAGATATTATCAAACAAAGAAAAAGTAATACAACTAAAGTATTCTGCACTCACCGGCATCGCTTTGTACCTGATTGCTTCGGGCACTGGCGAACAATGCATGCTTCGGAGGCATTGCAGCGTAAAGACGCAAGATAGGACAGAAGTCTGCATCATTATCATCATCTTCTGGCCCCGTGGACAGCTCTTTCTTCAGCTCTCTCTTCAGCCGAAGAGTGACGGCGCAGCTTCTTGTGGGCTCTTATATAGGTTCTGATTCTGTGTTCTTTCTTCAAATACGCGTTTTATAGTCTGGACTCTGGAGTGATAATACCACCCGCAACAACGTAACATTTAACCCATTTTGTGCTGCGCTAACATGGATTTTTTTTGGATTCAAAACGGATGATCTACCTGCAATTGAAAGAATAGGAAACTAATGCATTTTCTCTTTGGAAAAAATGACTTATGTGAAACTCAAATGTGTTATTCATCAATAAATATTTCAACAACGCTATTGAAGGTGTTGGTTTATTTTTGGATTGATATTAATACACGTATGGCTATTCATTTCAGCCAACTGGTAATGACACATACTGTAGGCTACATACATTTCGTTTGCAACAAGTTGTGCGATTGTTTCCATATAACAACAGCCCATTCACCATTTGTGTCTTTGATTTTGGAAATAATGTGTCACAACAACTCTCATAACCCAAACTTTGGTCCTAGGAGTGGTGCCCATCTCCAAATTGACAACAGTCACACCAGCCACAAAAAAAGCTGCAAAAGCCACAGCAAGGCATTTAAGCCACAGCAAGGCAGTCAAACTCTATTTAAGTTGATTTCAGTAAGGATGGGCATTAAATAACGGGATTGGGGAGTTTAACAGGGCTAGTTTATTTAATTACATACAGGTAGGTAGGCACAGGGAAAAAGCCCTAATAAATCACATTTTTCTGAAAGAGAATTACAACACACAAACCACAGTGGGCTTGTTAACAGAAAGTTATAGTATAAAGAGGTGTGTGTGTTTGTGTGCGTGCGTGCGCGTGCGTGCGTGCTCGTGTGTGTGAATGACTTTGAAATTGCTGACTAAAACTAACTAAAGCTTTTCAAGGACTTGACTTGCGTGGACACCCAACAAGAAGGCAAGACCTTCCAGGAAATAGATTCCCAATAATCCAGTGCTGTGCCCACTGCCCATCCTTCTTGATTACTGTTTATAACTGTGTCACTACTAAGTTTCTCTCTTGAACCAGGGCCAGGTGGCTGAACACTGACCTCAGCATCCCTCTCAACCACCTCATCTCACCTACCTCATTGGCCCCCTGTTGGTCAGACAGATACATGATGAGGTGAATACCTTTGTTCAGGTGACATGAACTCAATGAATAGTATGGACTATTGCAAGCATTATGCTCCACTAACTACAGCACATAAAATATACTTTTGTTGTAGTATTTTGCCCTTGAACCTAAAAACATAGCTTTACCCAATGTACTATGAATTTAAGCTATTGTTTGTTTATCAGATGCACAGATTATATAATGTTGGAACGGATTGATTTTCCTCTGCTGCATGTTTAGAATTTTGACTCCAAACTGTGCGCTGCATTGCTCTCCAGTGAGATCATCCGCTGGGTGGGGGTGAAATGAATTTTAAAGCTTAGCTGCATTAGGCCTCTCTGCCTCAGTCTGTTTCAAATGGCAAACACCAGTGTGATGTCTTCAGGACCTTGTATTCCCTTCTCAGGAAAGGGTTTCTGTTTAATATCACCTGTGAGCAACACTGAGAAAATCACACTGGTCTTTACAGAGAGGGCCAGCTATAAATCCTAAGAGGTGTTTGATATATAAACCTTAGCCTTAATAACATGTCAGGTCTGTTTCAAACTCCAGTCTGTGTGAGTAACATTCTCTGTACAGTAGCCTAATACTCAACTCATGTTAATATTGGTTCATCTGTAAATCTATGTATTATTGTGTACATGTTACGGTTTTCTTCCGTTGAAGGAGAGTCGGACCAAAATGTAGCGTGGTTAATTCGATACATCTTTAATGACGATGAAATACGAACAATACAAAAACAACAAAGGAATGTGAAAACCTGTACAGCCTATTTAAAAAAAACATTTTTTTAATAAAAAATAATTTATTATCTTCAATACCATTCATTCTTTACAACTCATAATTTTCATACATACTCAAATAATGGTATTTTAATTTAACTAATTTAACTAAACAAAAACCCCAAACAAAACCTCAGGGGAGCATCTTCCCTCCCCGTCACCCTACAAACTACCTTTCCCTATCTCCCCGTCCCTAATCTATCCCCTTACAAATCTAAATGACACCCAGCCCTAAACCCCCTTCCACCTCTCCCGAGCAGCATGCTGCCCCCACTTCCTCTCCTCCCTCTTCATCCTCCCCTCAAATCTCCTTCCACCCTCCTCACTATCCCTTCCACCCCCAATCTCTCCCTGTCTTCACCATGTTCTGCCTGGCTTCCCACAGCCCCCGTTTAAAGAGACTCATGAGAAGCCAGAGCAGAAACCTGTCCCTATCCGTCCCTCTCGCTCTCCCTACACCTCTCTCTAACCTGGCCCACGTCAATACAAAATCCCCCTTACCAAACCTAACAACACCCGTGCCCTAGCCCATACTACTCCGGCAAAGGCACAGTCCCAAAAGACATGGCGCACAGTCTCCTCCCTGCCACAAGAGGATCTTGGACAGGTGGGGGATTGCACCAAACTATACCGGTACATGATGGAACGTACCGGCAAGCACTTATGGAGGCTCAACCAATTCAGGTCCTTGAGCCTGCTGTCCAGACCCCGCGCCTGCACTCCCTCCCAGACCACTTCCGAGATGCCCACTACAGGCGCCGGACTCCCTGCCTTTCTGACCTCCTCGTACAGGTGCCTGTGATCTAAACCTACTCAGGCAACTTCAACCTCAGGGTGCACACGCAGCCACTTGGCTGCATGACCAAAGTGCCACGGCAGCTGTTCCGCCCGAGGACCCGTGTTAGACCACACCATTACGCTTCTCGCCTGATACGAGAAGAACACCCGCAGGAGGTAACCGGATGGGTGTATCACTGGATGAGCAAGCTGCGTTAACAAGAAAGAAACAAAAATTGTGTCCAGCTTGAGGGGGAAATGTGGTACCCCCCTACCTCCCTCCCCAATGGGACAGATCATGCGTGCCCTGGCGACCCACTCGCACCTGCCACTCCACATAAACGGAAACACAAGCCTCACTAGAGGCCTCCTCAGACAAGCCGGCAATGGGTAGATGTACGCCAAATACAAAAGAGACGGCAACACATCCACCTTTAGGACCAGGACTTTGCCCATAAAAGACAAATACCTAGCCTTCCACATTGCTAGCTTCCTCTGTACCACTGCGATACGCATGTTCCAGTTTAGCGTCGCTGAGCCGGAGGTCTCAAAATGGACCCCGAGAATCCTCAGGGCCCCCTCACAGAGAGATAACCCCCAGGCACATCCGTTCTACCGCGCCATCTTCCGAAAAACTTGACGGAAGACTTTGCATGGTTCAGAACCGCTCCCGACGCTCGGGTAAAATCCCCAAAGATGGCAAGGGACCTTGTCAGGCACGAGTCCTTGCACAGTAGCAAGGAAGTGTCGTCGGTGTACTGCGTCATCTTAACACGCAGCCCACCACTTCCAGGGATCAACAATCCTTCCACCCCTGTGTCTGCCCTAATGGCAGCCCCTAGAGGCTCCATGTACAGAACGAAGAGGAGAGCCGAGAGTGGGCACCCCTGCCTGACCCCAGACGAGAGGTCAAAAACGTCACCCAAGTGACTATTTACACTAACTCGGCACCCCGCTCCAACATATAATGTACGAATCCATCCTATGAACTTCTCCCCAAATCCTAATCGACCTAACACTCTGAATAAAAAGGATCTATTCACGCGATCAAAAGCTTTCGCCTGATCTAGCGCTGCTACCATTAAAGGCAGTCCTCTATCTTTAACACAAGCGATGGAGTCCCTGATTAACTGTAGGTTCCATCTAATTGAGCGGCCCTCTACCCCGCACGTCTGATCCTCATGGACGATGTAGGGACGGGCTGTGCGCAACCGGTCTGCTAAAACCTTTGCAAGTAGCTTGTAATCTACACACAGCATGGTCAACGGCCGCCAGTTGCCAAGGTCTGTTACTTCCCCCTTCTTATATAAAAGTGACAGCACACCAACAGCCATTGATCCCCCGGGACCCCGTCTCAAGGATGGCCTTCAAGACTTCGAGGACCACTGGTCCAAGTATACCCCAAAACTTGAGATAAAACTCAGCCGGCAGCCCATCCATCCCAGGCACCTTCCCTTTTCCCATCCTCCTAAGAGCGCTCTCAACCTCTTCTAGTGAAATCTGGGCCTCCATCACTTCTCTAATGTCCTCCGGCAACCGCCTGGACAAGTGTTCTAAAAACACATTTCCCTGCTCTACATCTATTTCCCTTTCCTTAAATAAACCTTGGAAATGATCAGTTGTCACCCTGACCATATCCTCTGGTTCTCTAACTATACTACCATTTTCTTCCCTAACGCCATGCATTACCTTCCTACTCTGTCTGGCCCTAACCGACTTAAAGAACATAGCAGAACAAGTCTCATTGTGTTCTAGAAAGCCACTATGCGCACGCTCCAGGAAAGCTCGAGCCTTCCGCTCCTGCAACTCCCTGAGCTGCGCCTTTAGGGTTGCGGATCTCTCCCAGTCAAACGACCCGCCGAGGTTGCCTGCCTCGTACTCGAGTTCAATTAACCTTTGGATACGATCCACCTCCCTCCTCTCCTCCCTTTTTTTCCTCTTGCAATACCCTATTATAAAAGCCCTAATCCTCACCTTAACTAATTCCCACCACTCTAACACCCCTCGCACATGGACAGGAGGCCTTCAAGCCTCCAAAAGAAACCATAAAACCCATCAACAAAAGCCTGCTCCTCCAGCACATCCCGATCTAACTTCCAGTACCCCCTACCAAAGAGGCGGACTGGCGACTCCACCTGCAGGAGCACCCCGTCGTGATCCGAAAAGAAAACAGGCAACAGCCGCCCAGACAACTTACCCAAAGACCTGGGTACAAAAATATAGTCGAGCCTCCGCTCAACCCCCCTGGAGTTGCGCCATGTAGAACCGGCCATTTTCGGAGTAGTGTGCAGACCACCATCAACCAGACCATGGCAAGCCATTAGCCCGGTAATGGCGCCTGCACTGCTATTCCCCCCTATTCCTAAATCTGTATTAAAATCCCCCCCTATCACTAATTTCCTATTTGTGACACACAGGGGCGTCAGACAGTCCACCACCTCCCTCCTGTCTGCCACCACCTGTGGCCCATACACCACCACTAATCTAAATTTACAATCCCTTATCGTGACATCCACCCCTATAACCCTCCCCTGCATTACCACAAAAGAATTCTCCACTTTTACCTCCCTGTGCCCACACAAAATCCCTACCCCCGATGAGTGCACCCCCCCAATACCCCAAACCGACTTCCCCTTGTCCCACTCCCTCTTAAACTTACTAACATCCCCTCCATCCCTCAGGTGAACCTCCTGTAAAAAAACAAAAATCAAACCCCACACCCTCCAAATAACTAAAAACCACCCTCCTCTTAACAAAATCCCTTAAACCCCTTACATTTAAACTAACAAAAGTAAAATTCCTTTGGGTCCTCCTGAGGAGGGCCTGGAAGCCTCTCCTCCCATTCCAAAACCCAAGGGAGTCTTTGAGGTGCCTTGCTGAGGAGATGTTATCCATGTATCTCCCCAGAAAGGCCCTCACCTCTTCTCCTTCACGTATGGGTTATAAATGTTGACAGTTACACCCTAAAGTTGTTCTTCACCAGACCATGCCTTGGAAACAAAACACGTCCTTCATCAACACAGAATCCCCATCAATATTATCCTTCTCCCATGAAAGAATAAAATAAAAACATGTAATACACTCAAATTCTAAACCCAGACAGAAAAAAACAAAAACAGGAGACTCACCCGATGCTCCCCTGCTCCATATCTACCAGTGAAAACACCATATCCGTACTCCCGACATCCCCCCCTCTTCCTCCATCTCACCAACCCAGGATGCAGGAATAGTGTTTGGCTCCGGGGTGCCCTGCACCCTGGGTCTACCCCCACACTCCTCCCCCTCCCCAGTGCTGCAGCTGGTTTGGGAAAAAATAGGGGAGGCGGAGTCCCCAAACAAAAAACTCCCCACCTCCTCCTGTACCCAGTCCTGAGTCTTGTTAGGTGTGTCCCCATCCAACAGAAGTTTAGGGCCTGGGGAAACCAGCAGCAACCCAGAGGTTTCTCCCACCCCCATCACTCTCTTGACCATCCCCTCCCTCTCACTGTCGGCCAATCGCACCCTCCTCTTCATTCTCTTCTTTGGTGATGGCGGTTTAATGGCTGTGATAGGAGAAAACTGAGGATTCAACATTGTATTTACTCCACAATACTAACCTGATTGACAGAGGGAAAGAAGGAAGCCTGTACAGAATACAAAATATTCAAAAAATGCATCCTGTTTGGAACAAGGCACTAAAGTAATACTGCAAAAAATGTGCAAAGAACTTCAATTTTGTCCTGAATACAAAGTGTTATGTTTGATGTATACCACTTGTAATGAATATGAGGGGGAGACAGAGAGCTGGTTTCAAGCGCAGGGCACAGCAGGTGTTTATTGCAAAGTACCACAGGAGGAGGAGTAGTTGGGTCCAGGGGCAGGCAGAAGGTCTGCACAGGGGGTCCAAAGAGGCAACAGTACAGGCAGGGAAAAGGCTAGTATCCGGGAGATCAGGCAATAGGTAGAGAACAGAAATCCAGGCTAAAGTACAGGCAGGGAATAGACAAAGGCGTCATTAGTGAGGCAGGCAAAACTATTTGAAATCACGGGAAAACAGTGGAGGGGAGATACCACCCTCCCCCCGCCAGCTCCTCCACCATACCCCTCATCTCTTCCACCAGAGCACTTTCCCCCACTCCACTTGCTCTTCCACCGTCTCCTTCTCCACCACTCCTCCCTCGCTTTCTTCTCTCTCATGCTCCTCCACTCGGTTGCCTTCTTCCGCCACTTTTCCTGGTTCTCCTACTCCCGTGCCTTCTGTTTCCTTCTCTCTTCCATCCGCCATGACAAGTTCATTTCTTGCTTCCTTCCCCTCCTCTTCTTCCCCCATCCCCCGCTCCTGCTCCCCCCCAGCCGCAGACGCATATGACCTCTGACGAGCCGGGCACCCCCGCCACAGGTGTGCTGACGAGCCACACCCGTGGCACGCCTTAGGCTTGTCACAATCCCTCGCCTCATGTTCCTCAGATCCACAAAATCTGCATTTTCTTGTGCTGCACGAGGCAAATATGTGGCCGTAGGCCATACAGCGCTGAAAGACTTGGCATGGGCCCGCAAAGCGCTACAGAGGGTATTGCGTACTAGAGGTCGACCGATTATGATTTTTCAACGCCAATACCGATACCGATTATTGGAGGACCAAAAAAAGCCAATACCGATTAATCGGACAACTTTTGTATTTTATTTGTAATAATGACAATTACAACAATACTGAATGAACACTTATTTTAACTTGATATAATACATCAATAAAATCAATTTAGCCTCAAATAAATAACGAAAGTGCTGTTTGAACGAATGCTTACGAGCCTGCTGCTGCCTACCACCGCTCAGTCAGACTGCTCTATCAAATCATATACTTAGTTATAACATAATAACACACAGAAATACGAGCCTTAGGTCATTAATATGGTCGATTCCGGAAACTATCATCTCGAAAACAAGACGTTTATTCTTTCAGTGAAATACGGAACTGTTCCGTATTTTATCTAACGGCATGCATTAGTCTAAATATTCATGTTACATTGCACAACCTTCAATGTTATGTCATAATGACGTAAAATTCTGGCAAATTAGGCGGCTCAAGCTGTTGCATATACACTGACTCTGCGTGCAATGAATGCAAGAGAAGTGACACAATTTCACCTGGGTAATATTGCCTGCTAACCTGGATTTCTTTTAGCTAAATATGCAGGTTTAAAAATATATACTTCTGTGTACTGATTTTAAGAAAGGCATTGATGTTTATGGTTAGGTATACATTGGAGCAACGATACGCACCGCATCGATTATATGCAACGCAGGACACGCTAGATAAACAAGTAATATCATCAACCATGTGTAGTTAACTAGTGATTATGATTGATTGTTTGTTTTTTATAAGATACGTGTAATGCTAGCTAGCAACTTACCTTGGCTTCTACTGCATTCGTGTAACAGGTAGGCTCCTCGTGGAGTGCAATGTAATCAGGTGGTTAGAGCGTTGGACTAGTTAACTGTAAGGTTGCAAGATTGAATCCCCCGAGCTGACAAGGTAAAAAATCTGTTGTTCTGCTCCTGAACGAGGCAGTTAACCCACCGTTCCTAGGCCGTCATTGAAATTAAGAATGTGTTCTTAACAGACATGCCTAGTTAAATAAAGATTAAATAAAGGTGTAAAAAAGATATTTTAAAAATCGTCCAAATCGGTGTCCAAAAATACCGATTTCCGATTGTTATGAAAACTTGACATAGGCCCTAATTAATCGGCCATTCCGATTAATTGGTCGACCTCTAGTGTGTACGGCCCAGTACACCACTGGGGCCTAGCTCCCTGACATCCAGGACCTCTATACCAAGAGGTGTTAGAGGAAGGCCGTAAAAATTGTCATAGACTGTTCCCTCTGGTACCGCATGGCAAGCAGTAGCCGAAGCAAGTCTGGAACCTATAGGACCCTGAACAGCTTCTACCCCCAAGCTATAAGACTGCTAAATAATTAGTTAAATAGTTAACCAAATAGCTAACCTGACTATCTGCATTGACCCCCTTTTGCAATAACCTTTTTGACTCATCGCATGCGCTGCTGCTACTGCTTAACATATATCCTCTTGCCTAGTCACTTTATCCCTACCTATATGTACATATCTACCTCAATTACCTTGTACCGCTGCACATCGACTTGCTACTGGTACCCTGTGTATATAGCGGAGTTATCCTTACTCACTGTGTAGTTATTCCTCGTGTTATTGTTTTTCTATTTTTTTAAAAGGGTATGACAAATCAAATGTGATTTGAATTGATTTGACAGAACTGTGCATGCAGAGTGGAAGTGACAAAAACATCTGAAACTTGGGCAATAGGGCTATCTATGTCAGGTGTTCTGAGACACTGCTGAACAAAAATGACAATATTCACATGCCATCATCAGGGACACGCATGTACTCTCCAAGGCTGTTGAGCCCATTTATTCATTTGCTAAATGTTACAGGAGTCTACTGCATTCCAAGTGGAGATGAAAGAGTTTAAATGGACTGTCAGTTAACCAAAACCATAGTTAGACCAGGCCCTTGTCTCTGGGGGCTGAGAGCAGAGTTGTCATGCCCATAGCGGGCACAGGGGAACATGCCCTGTAAGATTTGTCCTGTTTCAAATAATAATAATTTCACATAATGTTTAGTTGTTGTTGTTTCTCTGTAATACCACTAGCCATCTAGACATTTTCTGAAGTAGGCTTTAGCTAGCCCAGATAGGTTCCTAATCTCCCAACCTCATAACTAACTACCAAGAAGCCATTTCAGGCTATCAAATTAGAGTAGTTAGCTTGTCTAACTATCTTAGCTGGCATACCTGCTGGCAAGGTTGGTAGACTTGAGAAAAGCATGCAATAACTAAATGTACTGAATAAGACTCACATTCCTTTCAATCTTTTACACAGATTTTAGCATTGATGCAGAAAAGCATATTTAGTTTATTTAAAAAAAATACAGACAGCTCGTGGTATGCTTAGCTATAAAGAAAAATATACATATAAATACAAATATATATTTTTACATGGAATTAAGAATGACAATTATGGCTCTAGATTGTAGGAAAAAGCTGTTTCGGATTTTTATCAAATGCAAAATGCCATCCTCATGTACTTTGTGACACCTCACATTTTTGGGGTGCGTGATGTCCCTGGGTGAGAGTCTCTGGACTTATGCCTTCCTCCCAAATCTGTCTTAAAGGCCCATTATCTTAGTTAACAAAAGACTTGACCTACTTATAACATGATCAATACTGTGGTGAAATCGACAACGCTAGTTATCAACTGCACTACTGGTTCAGCTGTATCACTGGTCATCAACTTTGGTAAAATAAAAAAAATGTAAATTGCACTTAGTGAATAACCAAAAATGTGTTCATGAAATGATCCAGACTCGCAAACAATAACTGTCTGAGACATTGCTCATTATATGACATTATAATAAAACAGTCTATATGCAAATAATAACTGAATCATAGCATGGTCCATTGCACAGAGTCGCCTAATGGCTCAGTTATTTTGTCTGGATAATTTTATAAACATTTACAAAATGTTGCCAACGCCTGACCCCGACAACCAGAAGCAGACACCACATTGAACTGTCGGAACCCTTTATAATCATTTGACTATATGGGAGGGGCTCCATACCAACATAAAGGATAGCGGGTGCTGGGAAGAGATTCCGTACATAACATCCCTTCTACATCTGTGAAAATGCCGTTGGAATTGTATCTTGATCTGCACTCTCAGCCATGTCGCTCTGTGTTCATTTTTGCAAAGAAAACAAACATTCCGTTTGATTTCAAGTTTGTCGATTTGGCTACAGGTAGGCTACTGCGAGATATTTGGAATGTGATTTATAACGTTTATATTGAATATATAGTATTTATGTTGACGACTTCTACACAACAGAGTTTTGGTGTGTATAAAATATGTTCAAATATAGTGAAATTCTATTCGAGGTAACTGCAAATACAGTTAGGAAGTAGCCTAGCCTATTATGACAATGAAAGTTCGATTTTATATGTATATATGTAGGCCATAAACTTCTAGGTGAAAACAACCAATTGCAAACTTTGAACTTGTTACATAATGACCTTGTTTGTTTATTCAGAAGGTAATATCTAACTGGAGCCAATAACTACATAGAAGTCATGAAACATGAAAGACATACTGTATATGGAAAAGTTTTTTCACGAAGATAATCATCATGCTATATGTGTAAATTCATTATAACAACAAAATAACTATATTTTCTTAAAAGTAATATTGGATAAATCAGTGTCACAATTGTTTTGCTCCTCAGGCCAGCAGTATGGGGAAGACTTTGGTAAGATCAGTGTGGTGAGAAAGGTTCCGGTCATGAGAGATGGAGACTTCATTCTTACAGAGAGGTAAAGTAGCCTACAGTAATCTACACAGAGACACGTCCCACTGGTTGAATCAACATTTCAATGAAATGACTTTGAACCAACATGGAATAGACGTTGAATAAGTGGGTGCCTAGTGGGTTACATGTCGACTCTAATTAGGTTTCTAGGGAGTTCCTTAAATTAATTGTATATCTCTCCTTATTTTTAGTGTTGCCATCCTAAAGTACCTGGCTGAAAAATTTGGCACCTCAGATTCAGACCACTGGTACCCAGCAGACCTGCAAAACCGAGCCCGGGTCAACGAGTACCTGTCTTGGCAACACGCAGCCATGCGAGCCCATGGCTCAAAGGTATTCTGGTTCAGGGTAAGATATAAACATCCAATATGTCCTGTAAGTGGAACTGCACTTAGAAAAAAAGGTTCTACCTAGAACCTAAAAGGGTTCTTAGACTGTCCTCATAGGAGGACCCTTTGAAGAACCATTTTTGGTTCCAGGTAGAACCCTTTTGGTTTCAGGTTTGGTTCCGTTCCACAGGTTTGGAACGGAAGTTTCAGATTTGGTTCTGTTCCATAGGAGAACCAAAAACAGTTCTCATATGAGGACAGCCCAAGAACCCTTTTGTAAGCTTTTTTTCTAAGTGTGGACCTTGGCTGGTTATTGAACCATTTGTACACAAATAATTTCTTACGTAATAACTTAGTTAATGACTGAAGGAAATCATTAGCATCATTGGTGAATAGACATTTTATGAATGGATTATTTTATTAAATGTAGACTCAGCGACATGACTCAGGTGCATAAAGTAAACAGCATAGTGGGTCGATTTCCGGAACAACTAAGAGCATTGAAGCACGAGGCTCAACTTCTTTGTTGTTTTGGTGCCCTGGCTACCACACTGTGAACAGTGTTGCAACTTGCTAATTTCAATATCTCCGGTGCTGTTCGTGACAACTTAATTTTGCTCAGTCTACCTTTAAACCATATTGAATAAGTATGGGTATAGACACAAGTGAAATTTTAAAAATATTTACATATTTTCAGGCAATAGTTCCCATCATAACTGGTTCAGACGTCCCTAAGGAGAAAATGGACTCTGCTATGGAGGACCTGACACTGTCTCTGAAGGTGTTTGAGGAGAAGTTCCTGGATGACAGACCCTTCATCATTGGGGAAAAGATCTCACTAGCAGACCTGGTGGCAATAGTAGAGATCATGCAGGTGACATTACATTTGTAAAATGTGAAAGGGTAGGGAAGAGTGAGTTGTGCATGATTTTGAAGCTATTGTGTGAGGGATTCTCTCACTAACTGTTGTAAATGTCCCTCCCAATGTCTTTGGTTGCAGATTTGTGCTGTACTTTCCCTGAAATGATATGGGTTTTCCTGTGTGTGCATGTTTTTCAGCCGGTTGGCACTGGTCTGGATTTGTTTGAGAACAGGCCCACTCTCGGTGCCTGGAGAGACAGGGTAAAAATGGAGCTTGGCGAGGCTCTCTTTGACGAAGCTCACAAGACCATCATGGATGTGGCCAGCCTGCCTCAAACCTTTGAGAACAATGGAATGCTGGAATTTCTCAAGCCAAAGATACAGAAGATGTTCAACTAACTCATGATGAGAACATTTTGACCACCAATTATTGTGTGACAATGCTTTTCATTTTTGTCTTAATTTTTGTATGTCTTTGCACATTTTATTAGCAACCTGAACCCAAGTTTAGACGTAACATAGTAAACGCACATCCGATACTCCAATTAGTATGATATGTTATATTTCGTATTGTATGTATTCATTTGTGGAACTCCATCAACCATTTTGTGTGATATGCTACAAATTACAATTCATATGATATGTTACAGATTGCAATTCATACAATATGTTACAAATTTGCAAATCGTATGATATGTTATGAATTCCAACTTGTTGTGGCTAACGTCAGCTAGGTGGCTAACGTTAACTAGGCTAGGGGTTAGGGGTTAAGAGAAGGGTTAGCTAACATGCTAAGTAGTTGCAAAGTAGCTAAAAAGTAGTAAGTTGTTGCTAATTATCTAAAATGCTAAAGTTGTCCATGATGAGATTCAGAACACACAACCTTTGGGTTGCTAGACGTTCCCGTTATACGCCCATCCAGCCACCCTGACTAACCACCCTACTTTTTGCCTTAAGTAACCATCTGTCTTATGTTACCATGCCAAATATAACATATCATACTAATTTGAGAGTCCCGGATTTACATTTACTATGTTACGTCTAGTCTATGAGACCAAGCTGTTATTAGAATAAACACTTAATTTCTTGATAATAAATCAAATAAAATCTAAATGTGTCTTTTTCCAATTTTTTTGAATGATTTTTAATTCTTAAAAATAAAAATAAACAATAGAATGTAAAGTACTATTTGGTGAGAGATGCAACGGTTCTGCAGTCCAAAACCTGAAAGAAAATTCTTTAAACTCTTCCCATTTTTCCAAAACGGTTTAGTTCTAAAAAGAAAATGCCCAATTAACAATAGAATGTAAAGTACTATTTGATGAGATATGCAAAAGTCCAAAACCTGAAAGAACATTCTTCAAACTCTTCCCATTTCATTTACAGTGCCTAGTGAAATTCTACACATCCCTTGCACAGTTTTCACCTTTTGCTGCCTTAATAAAATTATGTAGATCTAAAAAAAGGAAAAAATGGGATTTTAGTGGATTTTTCCCCTGCTTATCTACCCAACCTGCTTCACATTAACAAAGTTACATTTATAGAACATTTTCTTAGTTAATAAAAATATTAAAGAAAGATGTCTTGCATAAGATTTGCATATGTCTTTACACTCCAGAGTTTGTACTTGGTGGAAGTGCCTTTGGCAGAAATTACAGCTGTGAATCATTTTGAATAAGATTCTACCAAATCTGCACAACTCTATCCATTGTTTTTGTTAAAATTGCTCCAGCTCAGTCAATTTGGTTGGGAATCATTGATGGACAGCCATAATCAAACTTTGCCTCTGATTGTCAAAGATTCAAGTCAGGATTGCTACTGGTCAACTCAGGAACACTCAGCACCATGCTGGTGTGTCTTCGGCATTAACATTTGTATAATTGTCCCTCTGAAAAATGAAACTGACATTGAAATAGTGTAGACTTTCACTAGGCACTGTACATAAAGCCACACTCCTTAATTTGTGCAAATCATCAATAAGAAAATACATAAAAAATATAAAAAGACAAATAAAGCCAATACATGCACCGCTACGTAAAAGTAAAATACTATGAAACCCAGTACACCTAAGCATAAAATTGCCAACAACAGCAGTAGCAAAAATGAATTTTACAACAAAATAATTAGCACTTGCTTGTAATATCTGGCAATGACAAACATTAAGTATATTGTGACATAATACACTGTCCTGAAGAACTGAAAAGGAGACAATGTATTAAAACTCAAAAGCATATCAAGCTGCCCCAGTTTCTTCACTCAGGCTTTTGCTTGATGCATTTGATGCCTTGGTACCGCAGAAAAGAGCCCAGAGTTTCTCCCGCAGGTTCTTATTGGAGATAGTCAAGAGAACGCCTGATGCTATGCAATAGAAGGAGTAACCCAGCAGGAGTGAGTTAATGCTAATGTCAGAGCCATATAGTTTAGAGAGGTAGAACAGGGAGATGATGGTCAGAGTGGTTATGTAGACGCCCACCAGGGCCACAGTAAGCTTGCACACCAGCAGGTAGGAGTCAGAACTCTGTACATCGGTCTTGTTCTTTCTCATCTCCAGCGTGTGTTTGCAGAGATGGACCACCAGTCTGATGGAGGAGGGAACCATCACCATCACAGGTAACGGAGCCAGGTAGCAGATGAAGACTAGCACATAAAGGTTCATGTTGATCCAAGTGGGGAATAGAGGTGTCTTAATCACACAGGTGGTGTTCTTTGTCACAGGTGTTACGTATGACTCGTTACGGTAATTAAGGGAGAAGAAGGGGGAAAACATCACACAGGAGTTCAGGAAGGTCACTGCAAGAGCCACGTTGATGATGGGTGAGATGTTTGTCTTGATCTTAGCGAACAGCTCAGAGGTGAAGTTGACCACCTTCACACAATAGAGGACACTCAGCCAGGCGATGGACCAGAAGCTCAAATAGCTACTGCTCAGCCACAAATACAACATGGCACAGAAGAACATGGGTAGATCATCCCAACACAACACCCCACGCCACATAGTGACTACGATGCCAAAGGTGGAGAGGTGCAGGAAAACATTACCCAGGGAGATAGTGGAGATGATCAGTCCCACAGTCTGGACACCACCAGCCTTCCACTGCTGGAACATGGTTGTTATCAAGTTGAATGTGTTCCATAGCACTCCAATAACGACCAGGACAGCTATACCATACAGCTGGACTTCATGTTGTCCAGAACCCATAGTTATAACCAGATGAGAACGATTTGGCAGAATTCCTCTTTGTTATGAAGCAGAGTATTATTCACATACCATTTTATAGAGAAAATTAGTATTCCTATGCAAATCTGTTTCTGTGAGTAATGACTCTCTGAGATAATGTAAATGAGGGACAATGTTGATTGATGGTAGGGCATGGCCATTCCACAGCAGAATTTGAAAACACAAATTAGCCATGAGGAAGACTAGTCACGTTATTCATGACCATTTTGCTTTTATGAAAAGCATGCATGAAGTATACATTGACTAGAATGTAGACTATTACTGGATTTGCAATGCTGTAACCAGACACAGATTCAATTGAAGATGGAGGGAAGGAGTAGGGATGCAAGATAGTCAATACTTGTATCATCTCAACCACTCTCATTGTCCCTAGTGAGGATAAACATGACATGTTACTTACTGTCTGCCTTGCCACTGTCCATCGTGCCATGGTTTTTGTTTACAGACCAGACAGTCATTTACTTACAAGAATCTTCTGGGGGTGGTTTTACATTTTTAAACCATGGAAATTATATGTATTTTATTTTCCTTTGCTTGATGAGGCTGAATGTATTTCCTTATTCAAATCCATTATGTATTTCATTTGTACAAGTTAGCTTATTCAAAATGAAGTTTTGTGCTTTTCATCCTGTTTCAATGTCATGTCATTCACAATGCAAATGGTTTTGAGCACATAGTCTCTTTTCTCCAGATTTGATATTTTTTCTCAGGCATAATTGCACAAGCAATGTCACACAATGATAAAAATGAAATATATTGAACTACAGGGAAACTAAAGCTAGTATGTGAAACAATTATATCATCCTCATTTTCAAGCTCCTGTGGTGGCCAAATACATCCAGTTCCTTTCCATACTAATCATTTACTGCTATCTAGAGTTTAAAATTATTTCTTGATTGGGCACCAAATCAGGAAACTTGTTTGGCACAACTTTCACCCCAAAGAAACTGTCACTCATTCTGCATTAAAAAAACATCAAGCCTACTGTAGCCTATATCATATCTGGACTAGGATGCAGTGCACATCTTCACAATCAAGTTAAGTGGTCCGGATACAGCCATGCCCAGATACAATGACTTCCTTCATAGGGATATGTGACCCTTTGATTTGCAAATACTGATAGTGACAGAAATCTTCATTTAATCTAATTTATCGGTGTACCCCATGGTAGGCCTACTTCATATGTTAGTCTTTAATTCATATGAATGCATTCGTGTAATTTTCATGTAATAAATGATCAAATCATTTCAAAGTGGCAAATAACATAAAACAATAGACAAACGCTACTTTGTTCCAGCTTTGGCTGCACAACAGGGATACATGCATAATGCTATACAACAACGACGACTGGACCAGTCTTGAATTTCAAAGACGTAGAATATTGTTTGGTCAATGGAACTGAAACAGCGCCAAGCAGATGTACATGTGATCACTGACCCACTCAGGAAGGAGAAGAACCAGTATGAGTCAGAAGAAAGAGATTCACTCTCTCTGACCACATCCAAAATGCCGTGTAAACTGCTAAATCTATGTGAGTATGAAACACATAAACTGGTCCGAATACAAAGTGCAAGGCTGGGATCGCTGAAATGGACATTTAACGGAGTCATACTGATGTTCATCTGGTGAGTATTCTGCAGAAGGATTCAGCTTGCGGTAATAACGGTAGTAGACAAGGAACGCCCACGAACCTTGATCAAAAATGTGTGCATGAAAATAAAGTATGAATGTTATTATAGATATCGAATACATTCTGAAATAATGATGTATTACTTTTATCAATTGTATTAACTATTTATTTTAATGTGTCCATCTTCTAGCCATACTAATAATATTTAAAAATGAATGTTATTATAGATAGTGAATACATTCTAAAATAATGATGTATTACTTTTATCAATTGTATTTACTATTTTTATTTATTTATTTACCGTCCAAATTTTCTAGCCATACCAATAGTATTTAAAATCTATCAGGGACACATAAAAGTAATTTACTCCAATTTGCAACATTCTATAATAAAATACTGTTTTACATTGTAGCATTGTAATGTTCTGGAACAAGGAGTACCAAGAACACGACTATGTGGTCAGCTCTGTTACTGCTAAGGTCAAGGGAGTGGCCATGACCAGCTTGCCAGATGTTGGTGATATAGTATGGGATGTTGTAGATTACAGTGGGCCATCACAGGTGTGTGTGTGTGCATTCATACATTTGTGTTTTACGAATATTGTTGTTTTATTGTTGTATATTATACACATATTAGATTTGTATTATACATGCATATATTTGTACATTGGTTCTGACTTTCTATACATTTGTTGGACTTTCTGTTTAAGGGAAAGAATTCATTTTTCGTGGTGACCAATGTCATTGTTACAAAAAATCAAAGGCAAGGAAAATGCCCTGAGGTAGAGTGCCAGTAGGACATCCCTACCCAATTCCTGTAAATGATAATGTCTGATATCACTTCTATTAACCACACTACTTGATGACTAGAACCAACTCATCTCCCAGGAGTCTGTGTATTACAGGTTCCTCCTTACGGAAAAGTGTGTTGGACAGACAAGGACTGTGTGAAGGGGTTCTGGGATCAGAACAGCCACGGTACAACTACAGCTGTCTACAACTTTTCTCCTGATCATTCTCCTCTGTTTGTGTCATCTCTATCTGGTTAGACCATTAGTTCTTGCAAGGAGGGGAGGAATTTGTCCCTGATGTGTTGAGGTTTCAGATGGTCTGCTCTGTTCTCTCTGTCTTTACTGTAGGCAGATACATTCTGGTTATGTAAGGGTTACACAGTAGTAGTAAACATGTAGACACATGATAATAGAACAGCTAGGACCATTTTTGTTATTATTTGTCACGTGAACCATATAATAGTTCAAATTGAACTCATTCTAAATTCCACATGTTGCTTTCCTTTCATTTCAGGGGTTCAGACAGGTGCATGTGTGAAGTTTGATGTAAAACAGAAAACATGTGAGGTGTCTACATGGTGCCCCATAGAAACCAAGAAAACGCCCCCCAAGTAAATAAGCTCACTATTATTTGTATTCTCATTATCAGTATGTGTGCCTGCCTTCCCCCTCTCATCATATTCAGTGTGATTTGACTTGCAGTCTCTGCAGAGGTTAGTTACTCAGTAAATCAAGTTATCTTCACTTCTACATAGACCACTGCCTGACAGCTATATTTATACTTTAGTTCCTCTAATGTGGAGGAAGCTCACCACATTACCGCTGCATGAGTGTATAGTCAAATATGATGAGGAACATTGTTTCAAAGTAGTTTCACAACAACTTTGGAATGAAAATTAAGGGCTCTATCACGGAATCTGTAACACTTCAGCTTTAACGATTGAATAGAGCCCTAAACCGTCAGCTGTAAAAACATATTTTTTTCACAACTATGCTTCAATAGTGCAATTGATGACTGCTCTGACATCTAGGCCTGCTCTCTTGGCATCAGCTGAGAACTTCACAGTCCTCATCAAGAACAACATCAGATTCCCAAACTTTAACTTCATTAGGTGAGACTGCCCAATTCAATGTGAATAGATTTGTATTTTTAGCTTGCATACCACAGTTAAGTATATTATATATATTATATTCAGAGTAACCTTCACCACCCCACCTTCACATACTCAAAGGGTCATAATCACAAAAAACAGAATTACATGAATTCATAAACAGATGGAAAACGAGCACCGTCTTTACATTCAGCTGATCTTACTAAGGTGTGTTTGTCTCACAGAAGGAACATCCTCCCTGAGATGACGGACAGCTACCTGAAGCACTGCCAATTTAACAGGCGTACAGACCCCTGGTGCCCCATCTTCCGCCTCGGGGACATTGTGCAGGAGGCCAGAGAGAACTTCTCAGAGATGGCAGTTGAGGTGGGCTGCTCTGTTAGAGGGAATTTCTCAAATAACCACAAACTTACTCTATGACGCTCAATTATGTATGTATATCACTGATGTCTGCATCTATTTTGGCATTGCACATACTGGAAATTCATAATGTTGGACATATTTGATTACTTAATGAATTACAGAATGAAATCACCTTAATTACTTCAGATGTGAGAGGGTTTACATGATTGTCAGGTAAGGTTGACGTTGAGTAGATCATCTTCACCATGCTCTCTCACCAAAGGGTGGCGTCATTGGGATCCAAATTAAGTGGGATTGTAATCTGGACGGGTTCTTGCGGAACTGTCTGCCCAAATACTCCTTCCGCCGGCTGGATGAGAAGGAGAGCAACAGAACTCTGTACCCTGGTCTCAACTTCAGGTAATTGTGACTGGCCTTGTTCTTTAGGCCGAATGTCATAGACCATATATGGCGAGTTGACCCAATTCAAATGAGATTATGGAAAACTGTCAATCTATACTGGAATAGTCATTTGTAATTGTAGACATCGGTGCATCCAGATATTACAGTGTAACATAGTTTTTTACAGTTTTATAACAACATGTGTTGGCAGGTTTGCTAGATATCAGACAGAAAAAGGTGTTGGGGAGAGAACCCTGTTTAAAGCGTTTGGGATCAGGTTTGATGTCATGGTATTCGGAAAGGTTTGTCTGACTCATTTAAGTCTTATCATTCAAACCTGCAATAATGATGATGGTAATCTAATGAATGAGCATACATTATTCTAATCAGTGCATGAATCAGAATAATACAAATGGTAATTTATCATGTGTGTTCTTTTAAAGGCAGGAAAATTCAGCATAATCCAACTGATCATCTATATTGGATCAACTCTATCCTATTATGCACTGGTGAGCATTATTCAGATGTTTTTGTTCAACTTTTTTTGAAATTCAACATTTTAAGAGGCAAAGAAGCCTACATTGACTGTGACTTTCCCCAGACCACGTTATTCATTGACTGGCTCATTGGGACCAGCTGCTTCTCTAAAGAAGCCAGACAGAACTACTCAGAGAAAAAGGTTGAATCTGTTCAGGACAGACAACAGGTAGGAGTGGGATGGCATTCCCCACTGAGGATTATACATACCCTCAAATCCACAGCAACATTTGCATTCCCATTGACTGAATGTTGGATGTAAATATGTGGTGAGACGCTGAACAATGGCACTGTTCTCCTTCTGTGTTCCAGTGCATTCTTTGTGTCTCGTTTGTGGACGAGAACCATATAAGAGTGGTGAAAAGATCACATAGGAAAAGTTTACAACAAGTGAAGCCCATGTCCGTTCACCCATTCAAGGTTAGCATAATTGTGTTTTCCCAAATGTAGTGCCTTTCTCACCCCCTGATACAGTAGATACTCACTTTTAAGCTCACTTTATGTTACCCTTCTCTTGTCTTTTACACAGTTACTGAGCAAGGTAAAACTATTGTATATAAGTACACATGACTACTGTAATATGTATGTATTGCACTCTTGTTGTCAGGACGACATAAGGCACCTGAGTGCCATGGCTGGTGTATTGCAGAAAGGGCACAGCATAGACAAGCAGCCCCAGGCTCTCCCTCGGCCCAGCCGTCCAGCCTGGTGTCTGTGTGGCTGCTGCCTCCCCTCCACCCATCCCCAGGAGCAGCTGTGCTGCAGGATGAACAGAGGTCGCTGCATCACCACCTCCTCCTTGTTTGAACAGCTGGTGCTGAGTCGGCCCTTGTTGGAGGCAGTGTTGCTGTACAGGGAGCCTCTTTGTGAGCTGACCGAGGGGGAGCAGTGGACCACCGCCATGCGCCACTGCGCCTACAATCAGTATATCACCTGGAGATTTGGGGCCCCACCCAGAGAAAGCCTTCCGGTCATACCCAGTTGTAGTGTGTGGAGAATCAGAGAGGAATACTCCAGCCAAGATGGAGAGTACACTGGCATGAGACCCAGAAGAACTACTTCTCCCCAGTCCAGCCCTAACACATAGCTTTAGGGAAGAGGGAGAGTCAGTGTTCTAGAAAGCAGTGTTCTATATAGAAATCAGAGACTGGTCCTCATCATGTAACAGCTGTATCATGCATTTATACTGGTGTATTTATCTAATCTTCCATTCTGCATTAAGGTTAACATTTTCAACTTGATCATTATTCTCGCCTATAGATATTGTGTCTATCCATCCCACTGTCTAGAGACCATGAATGATGAAAAGGGCTCCCAAGTGGCGCAGAGGTCTAAGGCGTTGCATTTCCGTGCTAGAGGCGTCACTACAGACCCTGGTTTGAATCCAGGCTGTATCACAATCCGCCATGATTGGGAGTCCCATAGGGCGGTGCACAAATGGCCCAACGTTGTTCGGGTTTGGCTGGTATGGGCTGTCATTGTAAATAAAAATTTGTTCTTAACTGACTTGCCTAGTTAAATAAAGGTACAATTTAAAAAAATATACAGTGGGGAGAACAAGTATTTGATAGACTGACGATTTTACAGGTTTTCCTACTTACAAAGCATGTAGAGGTCTGTAATGTTTTTATCATAGGTACACTTCAACTGTGAGAGACGGAATATAAAACAAAAATCCAGAGAATCACATTGTATGATTTTTAAGTAATTAATTTGCATTTTATTGTAGGGAAATCAGCAGGGTATCAAATACTTGTTCTCCCCACTGTATATATATATATATTTACATTTTAAAACTAAAAAAGATTGCGGAAGATCCATTATCTTAGATGACAATGAACTGGAGCTAACTGGAGAAGGAATTGTGTTATCATTTTGTTTGTCTGTCTGCATACATGTAACCTATTTCAATTATTTTTTATATTGAACAAATCTTTTTAACCATGTGCAATAAATGTAATTTTGAAAATATTGTTGACTTGATGATAATGTAATTTCACATCTTCTCCAGTTCTTGTGTGCATACAATAGCACATACCGTTTCTATGGATCCATTGTAGTCGATGTACAGTAGTTTTATTATGCCTCTATTCAGATGAGTTAGATTTGCGAAATGAGCCAGCGTCCGTTGCAGTGGAGATTTTAGCATGTAAATCTACGTGGGGCAAAAAAATAAAAAAAGGTGGGATGCATGCCAGCAAAGCCACTACACAACACAACACTAAACAATACATGAATTGCACTATAACAGTGACAAACGGTTCCCACAAACTGGCCTACACAGAGCTGTCTCAACAGCAGAGTCCAACAGCAGTCCCAACACCTTACTACTGCTACACCTGGCTGTCAGGAGAGCCTTGTCTGGCAGCGAAACAGTTCATTCAGCCTCATTTACTGCCTTTTTTAAAAACATATCTGATATGGCTGACTTACTTCAACAAATGTGGTTTCTACTGACATTTGAAATGTACAAACTATGGCATAAGGGGATGACAAACGGATAAGCGGCAATCCGTAATTTCGATAAAGACAATGAGTTCTTACAGTATTTTCCCTGTACACCAAGTCAGAACAATAAGATAAATAACGGGGCATATAAGCAGACAATGAAAGCTCTTACAATATTTGATGATTACATTTCTCTAAAAACAGGCAATAGGCTAATTAAGAGAGGAAAAGGGACCAAATTATTAGCTTGAGGCACATGGGCAGCTAACAACTTACTAAACAACATACACTAAGTAACGTTATTACTTTCTTAGCTACAGTATACATAACTCCCTGGCATATTACATAATTTAATGCAGCAGAATACAATACATTTTTGGACTTCAAAACCCCTCATTGTTTAAATTTGCGATTTCTAACTTGTTGTGTAATGGTTGTCCAATGGCCGATGAGCACCGGTAAGTTTTATCTATAATTTCTCTTCATTATTTATTTTCATGTGACAAGGATTAAAAAGGATTTATCAGTAGATTGTCAACTTCATTCATGATGATGACAGCTAGCTAAGATTTTGAAAGTATGATGTTGACATGATCAGTCCAATCAAAGCTACTGTACATGTAACGTGATTTGACGTCATTTTATCTGTGGCCAATGACCTTGAGTCTTCTTGGATGGGCACTTCTAATGTCAGCAGCCAAAGGGCTAGAATGTTTGAAGTCTCCCCTTACACTTCACGTGGCGTAGTTTCCCCATGAGTGACAGAACACTGAGCCAATCAAAGCGCAACATGCCGTATTTTCTGCTGGCTTTCCCCACCACCACAGAAAGCACTGAGCTAGGCTGAATCACCTGCATTTTGGAGCTGCCTTACTCAAGAAAACAAAAAGAGACCATGTTTGTTTGCAGCTTTCTTAACTCAATGATAAACTCGGCAAAAAAAGAAATGTCCTCTCACTGTCAACTGTCTTTATTTTCAGCTAACTTAACATGTGTAAATATTTGTATGAACATAACAAGATTCAACAACTGAGACATAAACTGAACAAGTTCCATAGACATGTGACTAACAGAAATGGAATAATGTGTCCCTGAACAAAGGTGGAGGTAAAAATCAAAAGTAACAGTCAGTATCTGGTGTGGCCACCAGCTGCATTAAGTACTGCAGTGCATCTCCTCCCCATGGACTGCAACAGATTTGCCAGTTCTTGCTGTGAGATGTTACCCCACTCTTCCACCAAGGCACCTGCAAGTTCCCAGACATTTCTGGGGGGAATGGCCCACGCCCTGATCCTCCGATCCAACAGGTCCCAGACGTGCTCAATGGGATTGAGATCCGGGCTCTTCGCTGGCCATGGCAGAACACTGACATTCCTGTCTTGCAGGAAATCACGCACAGAACAAGCAGTATGGCTGGTGGCATTGTCATGCTGGAAGGTCAAGTCAGGATGAGACTGCAGGAAGGGTACCACGTGAGGGAGGAGGATGTCTTCCCTGGAACGCACAGCGTTGAGATTGCCTGTAATCTCCCGGGTGGCGCAGTGGTCTAAGGCACTACACTGCAGTGCTAGCTGCCCCACCAGAGACTCTGGGTTCAGCAAAATTGGCCTAGTGTCGGGTTACGGAGGGTTTGGCCAGTAGGGATATCCTTGTCGCACACTAGCGACTCCTGTGGCGGGCCGGGCGCAGTGCACGCTAACCAGGTCGCCAGGTGCACAGTGTTTCCTCTGACACATTTGTGCGGCTGGCTTCTGGGTTGGATGTGTTAAGAAGCAGTGCGGCTTGGTTGGGCTGTGTTTCAGAGGACCCATGGCCTTTGACCTTCGTCTCTCCCGAGCCCGTATGGGAGTTGTAGCAATGAGACAAGATAGTAACTACTAATAATTGGATACCACGAAATTGGGGAGAAAAGGGGGTAAAAAATGTTTATTTGTAATTTTTAAAGAGATTGCCTGCAATGACAACAAGCTCAGTCCAATGGTGCTGTGACACACGACGAACCCTGCACCTCCAAATCGATGCCGCTCCCGAGTACAGGCCTCGGTGTAACGCTCATTCCTTCGACGATAAATGGGAATCCAACCATCACCCCGGGTGAGACAAAAACACCACTCGTCAATGAAGAGCACTTTTTGCCCGTCCTGTCTGGTCCAGCGACGATGGGTTTGTGCCCATAGGCGACGTTGTTGCCGGTGATGTCTGGTGAGCACCTACCTTACAACAGGCCTACAAGCCCTCAGTCCAGCCTCTCTCAGCCTATTGTGGACAGTCTGAGCACCGATGGTGGGATTTGGCGTTCCTGGTGTAACTCGGGCAGTTGTTGTTGCCATCCTGTACCTGTCACGCAGGTGTGATGTTCAGATGTACCAATCCTGCACAGGTGTTGTTACACGTGGTCTGCCACTGCGAGGACAATCAGCTGTCCGTCCTGTTTCCCTGTAGCACTGTCTTAGGCGTCTCACAGTATGGACATTGCAATTTATTGTCCTAGTCACATCTGCAGTCCTCATGCCTCCTTGCAGCATGCCTAAGGCACATTCATGCAAATGAGTAGGGACCCTGGGCATCTTTTTTTTGGTGTTTATCAGAGTCAGTAGAAAGGCCCCTTTAGCGTCCTAAGTTTTCATAACTGTGACCTTAATTGCCTACCGTCTCTAAGCTGTTAGTGTCTCAACGACCGTTCCGCAGGTACATAATTGTTTATGGTTCATTGAACAAGCATGGGAAACAGTGTTTAAACCATTTACAATGAAGATCTGTGAAGTTAATTGGATTTTTACGAATGATCTTTGATAGACAGGGTACTGAAAAGGGATGTTTCTTCTTTTGCTGAATTTATACAATATATATATATATTTTTTTTACATTGTTTGCTAACTGATATGTGACACGTATTAATGCAAAATGACTTGCAAAACAGGCAAGCCCCTCCCCAAAAAATGTATGACCACCGGTCAGTTGTAGTTTTCTTACTAGCCATGATGATGATTTTACTATTATCTCAGCAGGCTGTGGGTGTGAGACCTGTTTACCTCTTGTATTACTCCCATTGCTAGTTTGCTACAGTATATCCATAACTCAGAAGACAGGCTGCTGGAGCTGTCAAAGCTGCCTCTGCTGTTTGTTTGATTATAAAACATGAGGAATTATTGTGGCTAAGAACAAAGTGGTGGGAGCTGTCTTTAGATGAATCCAGTTTCTGGATGTGTTTGGGTAAATAGGGGCTTCAATAATTCAGTTTGTATTACAAAGCCATCTATATTAAGTCAGAGTGGATGATGTGTGATTGTATCACTTTGTCTCTACACTTGTTTCCTCTTGTGTCGTGTCTAACCTGTTATACTGCAGGTGTGTCTGTACGGTGCAAAAGTCTTACCAGGAGACTGACTCAGTGATCAGCTCTGTCACCACCTAGGTGAAGGACATTGCCTTCCCCAACATCTCTGATCTGGGTGCCTGTGTGTGGGATTTGTCTGATTACAACATCCCCTCTCAGGTAGCATCATATAATCAATACACTTCATCTACAGTGTATCACCTTTTGGTCAGTTTCAGTTCAAATTGTATTTAACTGTTTTTATATTTGTGAATAAGGGGATTTGTTTGAGGAAAATGTGATCTTTGTCTGGCAGACTAATATGATCGTCACCCCAATCAAACTCAACTGAGCTCTCCAAAGGTACGTTTCTGATTTCTTCTTTAAAATATACTGAAAAGTATATTAGGCTATATTGTGAAACGTTATGTTATTGTTTGAATTGAACACTACTAAAAATATATTGTAAAATGTATAATGAGACTGTAGTTACACATTAATAAATTTACTTATACAACCTTTATTTCAATTGTAGTCAAAAAGGTATTTGAATGTTAGTGAAATGTGATCCTGTATCTTCTTAAGCTCCCAAGCCAACCCACCATTTGCATGTCAGACAGTGACTGCACAGAGGGATCCAGTGATGTCCGTGGCAACGGTAAACCTCCATGTCTTGCTGATGAATCCTTGTAGAATTGTTAACAAGGGCAGCAACCAGCAAAGAGATGGCTGAAACATTTATTCAGTGTCATAAGTAAATACATATCTACTGCTCCAGAGAAATGTGTCCTAAAATTCATTAACATTTTCTGAATCATCCTGCAATATATTTGAGTAACTATATAGCAATGTCTCTAATCGTATTAATCTTTTCAAAGGTATGTAGACAGGGCTATGCGTAAACTACTCAGAGACTGTCAATACCTGTGAGGTGCCATCTTGGTGTCCTCTTGAAATAGACACTAACCTACCTGAGTAAATAAGAACACATTACAGTGCATTCTGAAAGTATTCAGACCCCTTGACTTTTTCCAAATTTTGTTACGTTACAGCCTTACTCTAAAATGGATCAAATAGTTTTTTTCCATCATCAATCTACACACAATACCCCATGATGACAATGAAAAACAACAGAGATATCACACTTTACTCAATTAGTTGATGCATGTTTGGCAGTGATTACAGCATCTAGTCTTGGGTGACGCTATAAGCTTGGCACAATTGTATTTGGGGAGTTTCTCCCATTCTTCTCTGAAGATCCTCTCAAGCTGTCAGGTTGGATGGAGAGCGTCGCTGCACAGCTATTTTCAGGTCTCTCCAGAGATGTTCAATCAGGTTCAAGTCCGGGCTCTGGCTGGGCTACTCAAGGACATTCAGAGACTTGTCCCGAAGCCACTTCTGCATTGTCTTGGCTTGGCTGTGTGCTTAGGGTCGTTGTCCTGTTGGAAGGTGAACCTTCGCCCCAGTCTGAGGTCTGGCTCAGGTTTTCATCAAGGATCTCTCTGTACTTTGCTCCATTCATCTTTCCCTCGATCCTGACTAGTCTCCCAGTCCCTGTTGCTGAAAAACATCCCCACAGCATGATGCTGCCACCACCATGCTTCACCGTAGTGATGGTGCCAGGTTTCCTCCAGACGTGACGCTTGAAATTCAGGCCAAAGAATTCAATCGTGGTTCCTTTAGGCCAGAGAATCTTGTTCCTCATGGTCTGACGGTCCTCTAGGTGCCTTTTGGAAAACTCCAAGCAGGCTGTCATGAGCCTTTTTTACTAA
Source organism: Oncorhynchus tshawytscha (assembly GCF_018296145.1). Lineage (NCBI taxonomy): Eukaryota > Metazoa > Chordata > Actinopteri > Salmoniformes > Salmonidae > Oncorhynchus > Oncorhynchus tshawytscha. The sequence continues at coordinate 23,120,449 of NC_056432.1, forward strand.
GGAGCGGCTTCCGTCTGGCCAGTCTACCATAAAGGCCTGATGGGTGGAGTGCTGCAGAGATGGCTGTACTTCTGTAAGGTTCTCCCATCTCCACAGAGGAACTCTCGAGCTCGTTAGAGTGACCATCGGGTTCTTGGTCACCTCCCTGACCAAGGCTCTTCTCCCCTGATTGCTCAGTTTGGCCAGGTGGCCAGCTCTAGTCTTGGTGCTTCCAAACTTCTTCCATTTGAGAATGATGGAGGCCACTGTGTTCTTGGGGACCATCAGTGTTGCAGAAATGTTTTGGTACCTTTCCCCAGATCTGTGCCTAGATGCAATTCTGTCTCGGAGCTCTACGAAAAATTATTTCGACCTCATGGCTTGGTTTTTGCTCTGACATGCACTGTCAACTGTGGGATTTAATAAATAGGTGTGTGCCTTTCCAAATAATGTTCAATTGAATTTACCACAGGTGGACTCCAATCAAGTTGTAGAAACATCTCAAGGATGGTCAATGGAAACAGGATGCACTGGAGCTCAATTTCAAGGGTCTGAATACTTCTGTAAATAAGGTATTTCTGTTTTAATTCTAAAACCCAGTTTTTGCTTTGTCATTATGGGTTAGTGTGTGTAGATTGCTGAGGATTTTATTTATTTATGTAACGGTTTTCATATAGTGGTGATGAAGGAGAGTCGGACCAAACTGCAGCGTGTCGATTGCGATCCATGTTTAATATAACAAAGAAACACGAACTTACAAAAAACAATAAACGAAACCGAAACAGCCTATCTGGTGCAAACTAACAAAGAGTACACATAGGACACTAAGGACAATCACCCACGACAAACTCAAAGAATATGGCTGCCTAAATATGGTTCCCAATCAGAGACAACGATAAGCACCTGCCTCTGATTGAGAACCACTCCAGACAGCCATAGACCTTGCTAGACAACCCACTAAGCTACAATCCCAATACCACCACCAAAACCCCAAGACAAACACACCACAATTACAAAAACCCCATGCCACACCCTGGCCTGACCAAATACATAAAGATAAACACAAAATACTTTGACCAGGGCGTGACAGAACCCCCCTAAGGTGCGGACTCCCGAACGCACCTCAAAACAATAGGGAGGGTCCGGGTGGGCGTCTGTCCATGGTGGCGGCTCCGGCGCGGGACGTGGACCCCACTCCTTTAATGTCTTAGTCCCCTCTCCCTTCGTCCCTGGATAGTCCACCCTCGCCGCCGACCATGGCCTAGTAGTCCTCACCCAGAACCCCACTGGACTGAGGAGCAGATCGGGACTGAAGGAGGCAGCTCGGGACTGAGGGGAAGCTTGGGAGTGAGAGAAAGCTCGGGAGTGAGAGAAAGCTCGGGAGTGAGAGAAAGCTCGGGAGTGAGAGAAAGCTCGGGAGTGAGAGAAAGCTCGGGAGTGAGAGAAAGCTCGGGAGTGAGAGGAAGCTCGGGAGTGAGAGGAAGCTCGGGAGTGAGAGGAAGCTCGGGAGTGAGAGGAAGCTCGGGAGTGAGAGGAAGCTCAGGAGTGAGAGGAAGCTCAGGAGTGAGAGGAAGCTCACTGAGCGGAAGCTCAGGAGTGAGAGGAAGCTCAGGCAGGTAGATAGATCTACCAGCTCCTGGCTGGCTGGTGGTTTCAGCAGATCCTGGCTGACTGGCAGATCCTGGCTGACTGGCAGATCTGGAAGATCCTGGTTGACTGGCAGATCTGGAAGAGTCTGGTTGACTGGCAGATCTGGAAGAGTCTGGTTGACTGGCAGATCTGGAAGAGTCTGGTTGACTGGCAGATCTGGAAGAGTCTGGCTGACTGGCAGATCTGGAAGAGTCTGGCTGACTGGCAGATCTGGAAGAGTCTGGCTGACTGGCAGATCTGGCGGCGCTGGGCAGACTGGCGGCGCTGGGCAGACTGGCGGCGCTGGGCAGACTGGCGGCGCTGGGCAGACTGGCGGCGCTGGGCAGACTGGCGGCGCTGGGCAGACTGGCGGCGCTGGGCAGACTGACGACGCTGGGCAGACTGACGACGCTGGGCAGACTGGCGGTGCTGGGCCGACTGGCGGTGCTGGGCCGACTGGCGATGCTGGGCAGACTGACGGCGCTGGGCAGACTGGCGACGCTGGGCAGACTGGGGGCACTGGCGGCGCTGGGCAGACTGGGGGCACTAGCTGCTCCATATAGGCTGACAGCTCTGGCGGCTTCTTACAGACTGACCGCTCTGGCGGCTCCGTGCTGACTGGCAGCTCCTTGCAGACTGGCAGCTCCTTACAGACTGACAGCTCTGTGCAGACTGACAGCTCCTTGCAGACTGGCAGCTCCATGCAGACTGGCAGCTCCATGCAGACTGGCAGCTCCATGCAGACTGGCAACTCCATGCAGACTGACAGCTCTGGCTGCTTCATGCAGACTGACAGTTCTGGCTGCTCCATGTAGACTGGCTGCTTCATGCAGACTGGCAGCTCGGGCTGCTTCATGTAGACTGACAGCTCTGGCTGCTCCATGCGGACTGACAGCTCTGGCTGCTCCATGTAGACTGACTGCTTCATGCAGACTGGCAGCTCGGGCTGCTTCATGTAGACTGACAGCTCTGGCTGCTCCATGCAGACTGACTGCTCCATGCAGACTGACAGCTCTGGCTGCTTCATGCAGACTGGCAGCTCTGGCTGCGCTGAACAGGCGGGAGACTCCTGCAGCGCTGTGTCGGAGGAAGGCTCTGGCTGCGCTAAACAGGCGGGAGACTCCGGCAGCGCTGGAGATGAGGAAAGCTCTAACAGCGCTATATAGGCGGGAGACTCCGGCAGCGCAGGAGAGGAGAAAGGCTCCGACAGCGCTGGAGAGGCGAGGCTCACTGTAGGCCTGATGCGTGGTGCTGGTACTGGTGGTACTGGACCGAGAACACGCACAGGAAGCCTGGTGCGGGGAGCTGCTACCGGAGGGCTGGGGTGTGGAGGTGGTACTGGATAGACCGGACCGTGCAGGCGCACTGGAGCTCTTGAGCACCGAGCCTGCCCAACCTTACCTGGCTCGATGCCCACTCTAGCCCGGCCGATACGAGGAGCTGGAATATACCGAACCGGGCTGTGCACCCGCACTGGAGACACCGTGCGCTCCACAGCATAACACGGTGCCTGCCCGGTCTCTCCAGCCCCCAGTAAGCACAGGGAGTTTGCGCAGGTCTCCTACCTGGCATAGCCATACTCCCTGTGAGCCCCCCAAGAAATGTTTGGGGCTGACTCTCGGGCTTCCATCCGCTCTGCCGTGCTAGCTCCTCATAATGCCGCCTCTCTGCTTTTGCTGCCTCCAGCTCGGCTTTGGGGCGACAATAATCTCCAGGCTCATTCCAGGGTCCTTTACCGTCCAATTCCTCCTCCCATGTCCATTTCTCCAGGTGGTGCAACCTCTCCCACTGTAGCTGCTGCTGCTCCTGCTGCTGCTGCCTCTGTTGCCTCTTCTCCTGTTGCTCCTTTGGGCGGCTACACTCCCCTGGTTTAGCCCAGGGTCCTCTCCCGTCGAAGATCTCCTCCCATAACCAGAAATCCTTGTTGAGCATCTCCTTTTCGGCTGCTCCTGCCTGTTGACACGCCGCTTGGTCCGTTGGTGGTGGGTGATTCTGTAACGGTTTTCATATAGTGGTGATGAAGGAGAGTCGGACCAAACCGCAGCGTGTCGATTGCGATCCATGTTTAATATAACAAAGAAACACGAACTTACAAAAAACAATAAACGAAACCGAAACAGCCTATCTGGTGCAAACTAACAAAGAGTACACATAGGACACTAAGGACAATCACCCACGACAAACTCAAAGAATATGGCTGCCTAAATATGGTTCCCCAATCAGAGACAACGATAAGCACCTGCCTCTGATTGAGAACCACTCCAGACAGCCATAGACCTTGCTAGACAACCCACTAAGCTACAATCCCAATACCACCACCAAAACCCCAAGACAAACACACCACAATTACAAAAACCCCATGCCACACCCTGGCCTGACCAAATACATAAAGATAAACACAAAATACTTTGACCAGGGCGTGACAATTTAATCAATTTTAGAATAAGGACGTAACGTAACAAAATGTGGAAAAAGTCAAGGGGTCTGAATACTTTCCAAAGGCACTGTATGTTTGTGTTGCACTCAAGTGAAAGATGTAGGAATAAAGGCAGGACACCTGCTTAAGAGTTTTATTTTATTCTGCAGAATACCCCATATTTTCTCCGTTAGTCTCTTGCAGAAGAAACATTTTGGCTGATGTTAACCCTTCACATCTGAAGCAATGTGATTTCAATCGCACATCAGACCCCAACTGTCCCATCTTCCGCTTCAAGACATGGTCACTGAAACTGTGGAAGACATTCAGACCATGGCTATCAGGGTATAACATGTAGCCACTCACTTTCTTTTCTCAGGTCCCATTTAGATTTGACTCTGCATAGGCCCATATTAGATATTCTTGAACTTATTCTCAGCAGTTATGCCGTGTTTGGTTTGTGTCACAATTTAATAAGGGCTTTGTCCATGTCCATCAGGCTATAGGCTATTTGGGCAGTAGTGTAACTCTGTGGTGTATATACACTAAGTATACCAAACATTAGGGACACCTTCCTAACATTGAGTTGCATCTCCCCCCACTTCAGTCTCAATTTGTCAGGGCATGGTCTACACAAAGTGTCAAAAGTGTTCCTCAGGGATGTAGGCCCATGTTGACTCCAATGCTTCGTACAGTTGTGTCAAGTTAGCTGGATGTCCTTTGGGTGGTGGACCATTCTTCATACACACGCGAAACTGTTGCACATGAAAAACCCAGCATTATTGCAGTTATTCACACAAACCGATGCGCCTGGCCTGGCAAAAACTACCATATCCCATTCAAAGGCACTTAAATATTTTGTCTTGCCCATTCACCCTCTGAATGACACACACACACACAATATTTCTTTAACCTGTCTCCTCCCATTCATCTATACTGATTGTAGTGGAATTAACAAGTAACATCAATAAGGGATCATAGCTTTCACCTGGTCAGTCTTTCATAGAAAGAGAAGGTGTTTTTAATGTTTTGTATATTCTGTGTAAAATTAGCTAAATAGCTGAATTTTGAAATTAGACTATATCATGGTTATGTTGTTAAGGGTGGCGTTCTTTGGATTATGATTGGCTGGAGCTGGGACCTGTGGCCCTAAGTACTCTTTCCGCAGGCTGGACATAAAAACTCTGAGAACAATGTACAGTTGAAGTCGGAAGTTTACATACACCTTAGCCAAATACATTTAAACTCAGTTTTCACAATTCCTGACATTTAATCCTAGTAAAAATTCCCTGATTTAGGTCAGTTAGGATCAAAACTTTATTTTAAGAACATGAAATGTCAGAAAAATAGTAGAGAGAATGATTTATTTCAGCTTTTATTTCTTTCATCACATTCCCAGTGGGTCAGAAGTTTACATGCACTCAATTAGTATTTGTTAGCATTGCCTTAAATCGTTTAATGGGTCAAACTTTTCGGGTAGCCTTCCACAAGCTTCCCACAATAAGTTGGGCGAATTTTGGTCCATTCCTCCTGACAGAGCTTGTGAAACTAAGTCAGGTTTATAGGCCTCCTTACTCTAACACTTTTTCAGTTCTGCACACACATATTCTATAGGATTGAGGTCAGGGATTTGTGATGGCCAATCTAATACCTTGACTTTGTTGTCCTTAAGCCATTTTGCCACAACTTTGGAAGTATGCTTGGGGTCAATGTCCATTTGGAAGACCCCCATTTGCGACCAAGCTTTAACTTCCTGACTGATGTCTTGAGATGTTGCTTCAATATATCCACATAATTTTTCTACCTCATGATGCCATCTATTTTGTGAAGTGCACCAGTACCTCCTGCAGCAAAGCACCCCCACAACATGATGGTGTTCTTCGGCTTGCAAGCCTCCCCCTTTTTCTCCAAACATAATGATGGTCATTATGGCCAAAAAGTTATATTTTTGTTTCATCAGACCAGAGGACATTTCTCCAAAAAGTACAATCATTGTCCCCATGTGTAGTTGCAAACCGTAGTCTGGCTTTATTATAGCAGTTTTATAGCAGTGGCTTCTTCCTTGCTGAGCGGCTTTTCAGGTTATGTCGATATAGGACTAGTTTTACTGTGGATATAGATACTTTTGTACCTGTTAACTCCAGCATCTTCACACGGCCCTTTGCTGTTGTTCTGGGATTGATTTGCAATTTTCGCACCAAAGTACGTTCATCTCTAGGAGGCAGAACGCATCTCCTTCCTGAGCAGTATGACAGCGGAGTGGTCCAATGGTATTTATACTTGCATACAATTGTTTGTACAGATGAACGTGGTGCCTTCAGGCATTTGGAAATTGCTCCCAAGGATGAACCAGACATATGGAAGTCTACAACAAAAAAATTCTAAGGTCTTGGCTGATTTTTAAATTTTTTCCCATGATGTCAAGCAAAGAGGCACTGAGTTTGAAGGTACGCCTTGAAATACACCCACAAGTACACCTCCAATTGACTCAAATTATGTCAATTAGCCTATCAGAAGCTTCTAAAGCCATGACATAATTTTCTGGAATTTACCAAGCTGTTTAAAGACAGTCAACTTAGTGTATGTAAACTTCTGACCCACTGGAATTGTGATACAGTGAATTAAGTGAAATAATCTGTCTGTAAACAATTTTTGGGAAAATGACTTGTGTCATGCACAAAGTAGATGTCCTAACTGACTTGCCAAAACTATTGTTTGTTAATAAGAAAATTGTGTAGTGGTTGAAAAATGAGTTAATGACTCCAACCTAAGTGTATGTAAACTTCTGACTTCAACTGTAGCCCCTGGATACAACTTTAGGTGAGATCAATGAACATGTGGGCACAATACTCTAAAGAGAATACATATAGCTTTTCAATAAGACTTATTTCCACAGGTTTGCAAAGTACTACAAAACCACTGATAATGTGTAAAGAAGGACCTTGAAGCCATGCTTTTTTTGTCCAGACCTTTACCCACCTCCAATATCCAGCCCCTGCCACTAAACATCATGCATACACTCGTATTTCCTTAACTTTCTAACTAAGCCTCTTCAGTGTACGACCTATCAAACTGCTCTGAAGGTTAGCCAGAATGCTTGCTTATGTGGTATGTGCACATACCATAATCCAGGGATGAGAAATGCGTTGTACTCCGAATTGTCCCTTTATCTCAACTGTTACACCGATAAGATTGAACGAATGCTAGTTACAGAAAACTGCCCTTTTCATCCTAATGCTAGGTAGCAGAAGCAAGAGCAGCCGTTTTGGAATGGCAGTGTCAGCCAATTAGCTCCTTTGTTGTTCAACGGAACATTCCATAACGGCGGCAGTGGCTACTGCTAGCTAGCATGAGAATGAAAACAGCAGTTTACTTAAACTTGCAGTCGTTCAATCTCAATGTTACAGTTGGATAATGGGACAATTCGGCATACAACTAATTTCGCATCCCTACATTGAGGTACGTTTCCCGAGCCATATCTCGCACCGGCTCCGCTGTGTTTTAATCTAAACAGGAAACCTGTTCGACCCCAGTGCAGCTGTAAGCAAGCGTAGGGTCGGAATCTATAATGGCTACTCTAAAGTTATTTGCTACCTGATAACAAGGAACATATCAATATTAAGAAAATCATTTTAATATGGAAATGGTATTTTGCATCATTTATCAACAAAATAACAAACAAGCGGTATTATAGAATGTAGAAAATAATTTTTACAATTATCGCCTTTTCGGGAATATATTTCCTCTTCCCATCCCTCCACGTCCTCGACCCCTAGCAGCCACTGGGAGAGGAGACAAAGCAAATTGTTCAATCAACATACATTATTACAATAATCTGCTTCCATAATTTATGTAGCAAATCCAATAGGATACTAGCCTGGGCCTAGATCTCTTTGTGCTCCTGCTAACGCCAACTCGATTGCTATCATAGTCAAGCCAAACATGTTTGGCATCACAATGACTGACAATGAGTTGGCATGATGGCACACAGGCCAGTTGGAATCAAAGAAGATCTGATTAGGCCCAGAATGTAATAAAATCTATACCTTGTGCTTTGAGAATGGCAGCTTTGCCTCTCCCAGCTCCAGCTCCCTGGTTCTTGTTCTTCATACTCTTTAGCATTGGTGCATTCTTCAGCATGTCTGGTAGAATAAGGAATCGAATCTTGCTGCCTCGGATGTACACTTGCTCCAGCTGGGCTACACGGCCGTCTCTGTGAGTCACTGTGATGTTGGCCATCTGGAGGGGACAGAATGTTGAATGAGAAATACATCAAATTAGATTAGGAAGGGAGGGGTTGGGGGTAGGTTGTAGAGGTCTACTTTATGAGGGATTCAGGGAAAAGATATGCTTATTTATAAATCATAATATTAAAATATAGTAAGGAACTTAGAACTTAAGAGAACTTGATTCAACATGTTCAGAATGATACTTTCTATACAATTGTAATTCGTGTTAGGCATGAAATCCACTTTAACGTTTGAGACGCTTATTACCTGGCAGTTCATGTTGTCCTCAGCTTCAATGAGTTTCCCCCGGTACACCTCCCCGGTGTTGGTCTCGCAGGTAACGATGTGGCCCTCAGCTTCATGAAGGACTTTGATTGGCACTCCAATGGACATCTTTCTGAGCACCACCACAAATACAGTAATGATTTTAGTCAAATATAAAACAGCTTCTGGTTGATGTTATTTGTCAATAAAATCAGTAGTTAAACGTTAGTAGCTAAAACAGGATGAATGGAATTGGCTAGCTGGATGTTAGCTAGCTATGCTTGGTAGCTAACGTTGGCTAACGATAAATATCTAACGTTAGCGCCGAATGATACGTACTGTAGCTAGCTCATTTCCATGTGCACTGCTATAATGCTAATAGCTAGATAGATGATGATGATAACCGTAATATCTTACCGTTTTAATCCTTGCAAACAAGTTCGTGGAAATTATTAAGCTAGATAGCTAATATTTTTATTTAGGTCTAGCTATGGGTGAATGGCAAAGATGTCCTGCTTGTTTGAAAGCTAGCCTCTCCAGCCCCGTGTATTTCCTGTTTGACTCATTCATGGCCATGGCAAAGATGTTTTATAACTAATAGCTCATTGTTCTATCTGTGGCGATGCAGGGTGAAAACTAGAGCGAGAACTGTATGTGCTGCCACCTACTGATGTCATGCCAACGGTGCAGTTTAGTTCACTACTAAAGCTTTTTTCTTTTACAGACAACACTCAATCCAATTTATTACGTTTTTTTTATATTCCATCTATAGTATGAACAACAATTCAGCGACTCGAATAATGTGGGATACACTCTGTGATAGATGTTGTTCTTGTTTGCGACCAGGGTTATTTTGGTGGCAGTGTAGTTTCTGGATCCACTTTTAAGTGTGTGTGTGCGCGCGCTATTAACAACATTTGGGTGTGCGGGGGCTACCAGCCACCGGAAGTGAGTTTGACTTGCAATCCTCGTTCGTATCAATTATTTGAAGAAACCCAGCTAGCTATCTGAACAGAACTAGTTTAGCGATCAGTACAAGAAAACACTAAACAATTCACATGAATCCACTTTAAATGATCTAACAGTTAGTGGGCGAATTGACTATTAAGTCGACCAACTAGATGTAAATAATGATATGTTCTAGGGTACACTGATTTGGTTGCTAGCGCCAGGCAGTGCTAGCCAACACCCTCATGAGGCAATCCAACTCCGGAGGATTAACTAGCTACCGACCGTAAGCAAGTCTAACTAGTTTGTGATTTGCATCTAGCAGCAAAGAACAAACCAACAGAATGTCAGGTACGTGTGCTCTAGTTTTCTAGAGTGTTTTTGAAATGTCACGTTTGGTAGTAGAACCCACCTAACTTAGCTAGCTAACCACCAATTATTTAACCTTTATTTAACGAGGCAAAGCAATTAAGAACAAATTATTATTTACAATGACGGCCTACCCCGGACGAACCCTCAACTAACCCGGACGACGCTGAGCCAATTGTGCGCCACCCTAAGGGACTCCCGATCACGCCCGGTTGTGTTACAGCCCGGGATCGAACCAGGGCATCCCATCCATCTCATGACATTGTCACATGTAAATAACACTTGCTGTGTTTATCAGTGGTGCTATAGGAATATCCAATCCATTAGAAAAACATTATTTAGCTAGCTACAGTAGTTATTTACTTTTGTAAACATGATTTTAATTAATTTGGAGAAGCTTGCCACAACAGAAAGAAACTGACATATTATAGGCCTGGTGAGCCCAGTAGCTAAGATTGTGTAATTCTTTCCATCAGCCTCATCACATCTTGTTTTTGACAGATGATGCTGTCCTGCTGAATGTACCCGTCATTCGGCAGCTGTACCACTGGGACTGTGGATTAGCCTGCTCCAGAATGGTTTTGAAGTATGAGGACATTTCATCATATACTGCATACAGACATGGGTCTGCATTTTAACTACAGTGCATTGTGTTGGTGAAGACTTCATCATATACAATAATTTGGCAGGTACCTCCACCCTGTGAGTGATGAGGAGTTTCAGGGTGCTTGCTGGGAGTTGAAGCTGACGCAGAGTGTTTGGACAATTGACTTGGCCTACCTCATGTGCCAGCTGAGGGTCCGGCACCGCTTCTGCACTCAGACACTGGGTGTTGACAAGGGCTTTAGGAATCAGGTAATGAGTCAACACTTTGTAGACCATCATGTACAATAGTTATAATGTAAGGTTAAGTACATTTAATTATCATGTAGCCCACCATAACAAATGTCCTTAACTAATATGTACCTGAGAGACTTACTATGTTTGTTTCTTTCATCTGTTTCCAGTCCTTCTACAAAAAGCATTTTGACACTGAGGAAGACAGAGTCAACGAACTCTTCCTAAAGGCTGAAAGCAAGGGTGTGGTGGTGAATAAATGGTTAGTTAACTTTGTGAAAAACTTGCACGGATAAAGAAAAAAGACCAATTGTTCCAAATCTACCAGCTTGTCTGGTTAGTAATAGTTTTTTTTACAGACCTAGACAGAAAATAACTAAGAGATGCTAACTTTCTGCCTTTTTGAATGTCACCTGTAGCTCTGTGACAATTCAGGAAATCCAGGAACATATTTACCAGGGCCATGTGGCCATAGTGCTGGTCAACGCTGTGGTTCTGGTGTGTGAACTCTGCTCTTCGCCTGTCAAGTACTGCTGTTTCCTGCCTGTGGGCCAGAAGTGCTTCTGCAGGAAGCCAGAATACCAGGGTCACTTTGTGGTGGTGTGCGGCTTCAACCGGAGCACTGGCTGCATCTTCTACAACAACCCTGCCTACTCAGACCGTTAGTCCTCCCTCTACACATTTCCAACAGTCGACAGGGCCACCGACTTACTAGACCCATATATTCATTAAGAATAAGTGTGGAATAAATCACATTGTGTTTTTTGGCATTCCAAGTTCTAAATCTAAGTGCTTCATAATAAATTGCACAATAACATAACACCTGTACCTGACTCTGTGCCCTACATGGGGCTTTGCATGAACATGTAACCAGAGGGTGAAAAGTTAACCATGTTCTTGTCAGTAAGCACAGAGAGATTGAGTAAGAGTGAAAATATCACATTGACAGAAAGCCTTTGTGTGTTTTGCTTACAGGCGTGTGTTGCACCAGCATTAGTAACTTTGAAGAGGCTCGAATGAGCTACGGGACAGATGAGGATATTCTGTTCATCTTCAAGGAGAGCTGATGGCTTAGGGACAATGAAGATGCAGATGGTCTCCACTTCGCTATGGTGCCCCATCCTCACTATGATGACACATCAGTGGGTCTACAGGTCCCTGAACTGGGACTGCTGGTTCCAGCTCTTGCCCAGTGTTGTAGATGGTCCCGGGCTGTCCTTTCCAGTGCTAACTGACTGCTCACAGAACACACATCACTCCAACGTCACCACACCTGCCTCACTTCACATAGCCCATGCTAGTCGTCAGTGTGTAAAGGAATAATCACTGAAGACATAGATAAAGTGTGGTTTTAAGTTGGTTGGGGGACAAGCAGATAGATGAAATAGAATAAAGGAATTTTTCCTGTGTCCCATTTTGTTTAGTTTTACTTCAGTTAGTTGATTCTACCAATTGACGTGTGAAGGGTGAGCAGTGCAGGACTTGAAATCCTATTTCTAATGTTGGGTGGAAAAAATAACATGACACTCAAGTTGATTCTAGACTTGTAGAGGAGGACAAAACAATGCACATACAAGGGCTTATGGCAACATGATGCTCTCTTTGGTTTTACCTGGTGTCATGCAAGTCTGATGGGCCATGTATTGCTGCTTTCCTCCCCTTAGACTAGCCTTGTCTTATTTTATCAATAGTTATTTTGATACTGTTTGTTGAACTTCATGTATTATTTAGTATTTTCTAATAACATGGAATAGAGGGAGAAATTGTTTTTCAAAGACTCAGGTAATTAATGTCCATAGAGTCTGATGTGTTGTATTACAATAGCAAACCCATGTTACAAATGTATTTTCTTTAATGCAATACACCTTGACCCATTTCCTGTTTATGGAACCAAATCTGCCTGGCAGGCCTAGGTGTCAGTCATCAGGACATCATGTTCAACCTCAGCCTGCTGCTTTGTACAGACTTTGCTTTTGTTGTGTGAACCGATGATTACAGTCCATGTCAGTGTCATTCACATCAAGGAGATTTATTACAGAGAATCAGCTATAGTTTCAACTGAAGGCAGTGGAGGCTGGTGGGAGGAGCTATAGGAGGATGGGCCCATTGTAATGGCTGGCATGGAATTAATGGAACTGTATCAAACATGGAAACCACATGTTCGAATCCGTCCCATTAATTCCATTCCAGCCATTACAATCAGCCTGATCCTCCTATAGCTCATCCCACCAGCCTCCACTGTCTGACGTTTTTTCAGTGTTGCACTACATGCCTCGATCTCCATGCTCTTTGAGTTTGGAAAAGGGAGAATGGAGACACAGTGGAAAGTGTGAAGTACGAGGTACGAGGTAGATGCATGCCTTGCAGGTTTTGCTTCAGTATATGACTCAACACTACCTTCTGAGTTTTAAAGGAATTATTAGATCATAAGATATTTTCTGTTGAAAATAGCAATCAAGTGGAGGCAACACACAGAATGACTTCATTATTCTCTTTCAACATTTGTTTTTATATTTTGGTATCATGGATGATGTTATTGCACTTTGGTTTTTGTACCAGCCATAATTATGTATTATTTAATTTTCATTTTACCATGATAACATATTTTCCCAATCTAGATGGAATGACAATGATTTATTCCTGCTTGTGTATTTTTGTTATGAACAAATGGAATGTGTTAAAATGGCTTTATTTTTATGAAATATACAATTCCATTTATGTACTGTACTCATTAAAATAATTTGAACACATTCTTTGGTTTAGCTTATGGCTGGCTTGTTTGGTCTGTTAATAATCTTGATAGCACTAATCATGTCTTCCTAAACATTGACCTCATGTCCTCTTATTGAGATAGACTACTGTCTACAGTGCAGCACGTCTCTTTGTTTAGGTGTACCTTCAGGTCATGTCGATCTTCTACTTCTTGATAATGTTTGGCTTGAAGTCATGCTTGGTTGCCCTGGTGAGCTCCTCTGAATAGTCCCCATACCTCCCAGTCATCTGCAGATATAGTAGTGCAAACTACTTATGCAAATGTAATATACCAGGGTTTTGTTATCGCGTAACTGAACATGATACAGGTTAGACCAGACAGTATTGTCTGTTAGTGTTTCACAGGTAGACAACCTGCAACTTTATGCACAGATCATGAGGTCTATGGATATGAATGTGCTGTGAGGCTAACGTTCAGCAACATGACACTTGTTAACATGGCAGTAGGCCCCGGGCCTGTTCTGGATGCAGAATGTAAATGGCAGACAGACACACTGCACTTGGGTGTGGCTCATATATCAAACATGGGTCTATGCCATTGAGGCTCACCGTCAATGACGCTGGTATAGACCTGACCCATTTCTGGATATCCCTTTTGTATGCTTTACTTATTCAGAAGTATCTCTATTCATGCAGACATCCATGTCAAATTCTTGACAGAAAGATACAGTGTTGATTGAGTACTTAGTTGAAAAACAGATATGCAGTAATATGCATGATAATACACTGTCCTAAAAAAAACTGAAAGATGTATACCTTTTTTTCCATTCCCAGAGGTGAACTCATTCTTAAAGTGCTCCTACATAAAACAAGAGAGATATCCTCTTCAGAAATCTGCATTATGATGGTTCATACATAATATAGTTGTGTTCACCAGCTGTGAAGTCTGGCAGTGGCATACTGTATGAGGCTACACACAAAAGAGAGGATACCAGTATATCATGGATAACTGGACTATGGAGGCAGTAGAGGGCAGAATGGAATAGATTTCAATGCCCCTAGGACTTGGCTCAGTAATAAGAGGTTGTAAAAGAGATCATGTGGAACAACATAAACCCGTCTTTGGTGGTATTTACTGTCCCAACAAGGTTGATTCCACAGGTGAAGCAGTGGTTTGCTATAGTTGCATCCCTAGCCTCAATTGACCACATGGGCTCACTGAGTTGAAGAGGATTTCTGCTTATATATCTGAGCCTAGAGGAAAGTCATTGTCCTCAGGCCTGGAGGGAAGCCAAAGTCCTTCCGCTACCCAAGAGTGGTAAAACAGCCTTTACTGGTTCTAACAACAGACCTATCAGCTTGCTGCCAGCGATTAGCAAACTGTTTGAAAAAATGGTGTTTGACCAAATACAATGCTATTTATCTGTAAACAAATTAACAACAAACTTTCAGCATGCTTATAGAGAAGGGCACTCACCATGTACTGCACTGACACAAATGACTGATGATTGGTTGAAATAAATCAACAGGAAGAAGATTGTGTGAGCTGTACTGTTAGATTTCAGTGCAGCCTTTGACATTATTGACCATGAGTTGTTGTTGAGAAAACGTATGTGTTATGGGTTTTCAACCTTTGCCATAATATTATGATGGATTCAGAGCTATCTATCTTATAGATCTCAGAGGGTTTTCTTTAATGCAAGCTTCTCTAATGTCAAACATGTAAAGTGTGGTGTACCGCAGAGCAGCTCTCTAGGCCCTCTACTCTTTTCTATTTTTACCAATAACATTTAACAAAGCATGTATGTCCATGTAAGCTAATGATTCAACTATATACACATCAGCAACCACAGCTAATGAAGTCACTGAAACCCTTAACAACGAGTTGTAGTCTGTTTTGGAATTGGTGGCCAGTAATAAACTGGTCCCGAACCTCTCTACAACTAAGAACATTGTATTTGGTACAAATCATTCCTTAAGTTCTAGATATCAGCTGAATTTGGTAATGAATAGTGTGGCTGTTGAACAAGTTGAGGAGACAAAATTACTTGGTGTTACCTGAGATTGTAAACAGTCATGGTCAAAACATATAGATTCAATGGTTGTAAAGATGGCGAGAGGTCTGTCCATAATAAAGAGATGCTCACACTCCGCAGAACAAGTCCTGCAGGTTCTAGATTGATCTTATCTTGATTATTGTCCAGTATTACAGTATGGTCAAGTGCTGCAAAGTGTTACGTTCTGACCTTAGTTCTTTTATTATGTCTTTGTTTTAGTATGGTCAGGGTGTGAGTTGGGTGGGTTGTCTATGTTCCTTTTTCTATGTTTTGGGATTTCTGTGTTTGGCCTGGTATGGTTCTCAATCAGAGGCAGCTGTTTATCGTTGTCCCTGATTGAGAACCATATTTAGGTAGCCTGGTTTCACTTTTGAGTTGTGGGTGATTATGTTCCGTGTTAGTGTTTGTTACCACACTGGACTAGTCCGTTTGTGTCACTTTGTTATTTTGTATTTTTGTAGTGTTCAGTTTGTCTATTTAAATTGAAAACTTAGCACGCTGCAAATTGGTCCGACCTCTCTTACTCCTCATCAGAAGAAGACGACGAATGTTACACAAAGAAAGACCTAGTTAAGCTGCAACTGGCCCAGAACAGAGCTGAACATCTTGTTCTTCATTGTAATCAGAGGGCTAATATTATGCCAGTCTCTTTTGGCTGAGAGTTGAGGAAAGACTAACTGCTTTTATAAGAAACAATGTGTTGGAAATTCCAAATTGTTTGCATAGTCAACTTACACACAGCACCGACACACACTTACACCACCAGACAAGCCACCAGGGGTCTTTCACAGTCCCCAGGTCCAGAACAAATTCAAGGAAACGTACAGTATTATACAGAGCCATGAGTGCATGGAACACCCTTCCATCTAATATAGCACAAGTGAACCTGGTTTAAAAAAAACAAATAACGCAACACCTCACGGCACAATGCCTCTCCCAATGTGACCTACTTGTTGTGTGTATGTACTGACATGCACGTGTAACTGATAGATGCACAAATTACACTACATGTTAATGTTTTTAAATGTATGTCAATTGTAAAGTATTTTGTCTGTATTGTATTTTTCAGTATGTTTCAGACCACAGTAAGACTAGCTGTCACTATCGGCTAATGGGGATCCTAATAAATATAAAATCTAATCAAATCTCAATCCATTCATACTGTACATGAACCAGTTGAGAGGGTGATGGTGCCCATAGTAGATGTTCATAGCAATCTTTCCAAAACGGGGTCTGAAACACTCTGTGGCCAGTGTCGCCCTCAATGTAATTTGTGGACTGAGTTAGGGAGGGGGAAAAAGTCCAAGTAAAAGTCTGTGCATATCTGCATCCAGTATAGTATATTTGCCATAAAAAAAATGTAAGAGGTCAGTTTAACAGGGTTACATGTAAGGAAATATAGAAGAAAAAGACAAAAGAAGAAGATTCAAATAGATTCTCAGAAGCTCTACAAATCTAATGTATTCTGAAGGAAATGGTTGATACTGTAGGTGTCAGTGTAGGACAATGAACATGAGCAATGCACATGTCATGCATGCCTTGTCATCTGCATGAACATACAGAATCCGTTGACCTGAAATAATAGGTTTAGTGGATGACATGACATGAGGATTAACTTCTTGAGAAATGAAACAATAGCCTGTTGTGTTCAGCAAGTAATGAGTATGTCTTCCTACTGTAGACACACCATTGTGGGATGGCAGCTGGAAGAGTATAGTGTGTGTGTGTGTGTGTGTGTGTGTGTGTGTGTGTGTGTGTGTGTGTGTGTGTGTGTGTGTGTGTGTGTGTGTGTGTGTGTGTGTGTGTGTGTGTGTGTGTGTGTGTGTGTGTGTGTGTGTGTGTGTGTGTGTGTGTGTGTGTGTGTGTGTGTGTGTGACAGACACAAGCAACTTTAGAGTATAAAGTACAAAGATGGCTGGAACAGTCCTCCTGACAGCCCTAATTACAAAGGTCTGTTCCTCACTCTGAGTATGGACATGCATCTAATGAGACAAGCACACACGCAGATAAAAGAGATGGGGTCGTAACATTGTTAATGTTGTAAATGACTATTGTAGCTGGAAACGGCAGATTATTTATGGAATATCTACATAGGCGTACAGATGCCCATTATCAGCAACCATCACTCCTGTGTTCCAATGGCACGTTGTGTTAGCTAATCCAAGTTTATAATTTTAAAAGGCTAATTGATCATTAGAAAACCCTTTTGCAATTATGTTAGCACAGCTGAAAACTGTCTTTAGACGAGTTGAGTATCTGGAGCATCAGCATTTGTGGGTTTGAAATTTCTTCTGAAACTCATGTCTATTCTTATTCTGAGAAATGAAGGCTATTCCATGCGAGAAATTGCCAAGAAACTGACAATCTCGTACAGCGCTGTGTACTACTCCCTTCACAGAACCAGAATAGAAAGAGGAGTGGGAGGCCCCGGTGCATAACTGAGCATGAAACTAGACACATTAGAGTGTCTAGTTTGAGAAACAGACGCCTCACAAGTCATCAACTGGCAGCTTCATTAAATAGTACCCACATAACACCAGTCTCAATGTCAACAGTGGAGACCTCTACTGCTGTGTTCCAAAGTACGTTGTGTACCTTTTCTCGCTACAAAATGGGTGATATCACTACGACGTTGTATTTCTTTGCCAGCTGAAGACAAAATAAGAGTAGAGTTTAAGACATGAGTCATCATACAAAGACAAAATGCTGGAATTGCCCATCTCCATCAGCACAAACACATGCACGTGTAACAGTAGAACTTTAGACCGTCCCCTCGCCCATACCCGGGCGCGAACCAGGGACCCTCTGCACACATCTACAACAGTCACCCACGAAGCATCGTTACCCATCGCTCCACAAAAGCCGCGGCACTTGCAGAGCAAGGGGAACTACTACTTCAAGGTCTCAGAGCAAGTGACATCACCGATTGAAACACTATTTAGCGTGCACCATCGCATCCGTTACACACGCACACACATGCAAACACAGAGGCGTATGTGTGTGACAGCGCACAGCTACATGCTGGAATGCTCATATCAGACTGGAGCTGTTCTTATGTTCTAGACCCCAAACTGAGCATGAACTCCCACCACAAACATCTATTATTCACTATGCATGAATTAGATGACAGCATGCAAACTACCCCAGAGTACAATCACTCTTTGTTTCTCAACAGCTAGGCCTACATTATGTTGTAGAATGTGCCTTGTCGTTAAACATAATGGAACATTATTTCACATGCTAAATAATACACTAAGGAGCAATACCAATCTCTAATCTATACAATGGCATTCTTTGACTACAGTTTCATATCTGTTAACCTTATACTGCAGTGGGCTAAATCAGGGTCACACAGTGTTTCTTGGTAGTCAAATAAATCTACTTTGAAACAAAAGTACTTACCTTACACACATGGTTATGGGCTTACAAAAAGAAGACACCTGGCCCATGTCAGATATAGAGGTGAATGTATAACATTTTTAGTTTGCAACTCAATATTACACTTTATATACATCACAGAAGACTGAAATATAACAACACTGTTTGATATAGAAACACAGGATTTGCGCCACAATTGTTTTGTTTTATTAATATGGAAATTATGAAAAATATTAATAACATTCCACCCATGAGGCCACTAGGTCATTTGACTGCAGGGATTTGTAAAACTACAGTTAGATTATGCATACTTACTACTACCCATACTATTAAATGGCTTCTACTATGACTGTTCTCAGAGTATGAGTCACTAGCAGTATTGCATTGGATGTGGTATATTCTTGTGCCGTGGATGACCCTTGACCTCTAACCTCTTGGCAGAAGCGGGTGGTGTATCCACCTTATGCAGACTCTGTCCACATTTCTTTCTCCCGGGTACGGAAGGCAAAGGGAGTACCTGTGATGGGGAACAAAGCAGGATCATCTCTAAAAACTCAGAGCCGTAAAATGGAGGTACACACTAGAGAGCACTTAAACATAACTGTTCATATTAGTATATCTCTCAGAGGACAGAAAATAAGCATACGATGCTCCAAAAATGTATCACGTGATCTGTCTTCACACCATGTGAAGCATTTTGATGAAAATCTCTGTGTATGCTTATTACTGTTGCACGTAGCTGTGGGGATGGGGTCACCTCCCTGATGGAGCACTTGGGGGGGTGTTTGGTGTATTTCTGCTATACTAGGACACTCTAAATGGGCAAGAGGCCATAGGAATGCACACCTCTTTCATCACATGTTCAACACATCATAATGTTGTTTAGGACCACAAACAAATAGGATAACAGACTTTTTTTTCTCTAACCTTTATTTAACTAGGCAAGTCAGTTAAGAACAAACTTATTTTCAATGACGGCCTAGGAACAGTGGGTTAACTGCCTGTTCATCATTCAATCTGTGCAGAACGACAGATTTGTACCTTGTCAGCTTGGGGGTTTGAACTTGCACTCCGGTTACTAGTCCAACGCTCTAACCACTAGGCTACGCTGCCGCCCCCTCTGCTGTATACCCAGATCCTATCACCCTGGCTGATCCAGTTAAAGTACAGTAAAGTGAACAAGCACAATTTGTATCCTTATTCTCTGTAACAGATTGCACAAAGAAAATGTATGGAAAGCTCCAATAGGCTACCTCAGTAAAACAGATCTGTAATCTCACTCACTCCAGGCCTCCTGAAAGGAGACAATGTTGACCCCACACATGGCCGCCACATCGACCATCTCACCAATCCTTTTGTGGAGTGCTATTATCCGGGTAGAGGGATGAACACCAGCGAAGGCTGCTGTGGGCAGGACGGCTCATAATAGTGGCTGGAATGGAGTGTAATGACTGGAATGGAGTGTAATGACTGGAATGGAGTGAATGGAATGGTGTTTGATACCATTCCATTTACTCCATTCTGGCCTTCATTGATGAACACAGAGATCAGTCAGCAAGCCCCATGCGTCTTCTCAACACTGCTCATAGTAAGGACTTCAAATTGCAATTGGGTAAATCCATTTCAATTCAATAATGTTTTGACAGCACCCATTTAGATATGAACAAAACATTCCATACATATTTTCCAATTGTAGAAGGTCTCAGAAAGTGACTTTTTGGACTGAAATCATTCAAGAGAAAAAGGTGGTCAAAGTTGACCCACTATACGATGAAACATCCATGTCATCACTGGAAACGATAAACGGTTGAGATTAATATAATTTAAAAGTTTACAAACAGGGTTGTCAAAAATGTTATACAAATAAAAAATAGGTCATGTTTTAGCTTAGACCCTATTTTACATCAGCTGAGGTTTATGTGTTGTGAACGTCATCAGTTGAGGCACAACGTGTGCTTGAATACAGGGTGGGTGTCATGTTTTGGCTGATAAATGTACTAAAATGGGAATATATTGAGATGTCAACTTTCAAATGGTATGACAAAGATGGTTAGAGGTCCACACATCAGAGGATGTTGACTTGAATGGGAATATCTGTTGTTTTAGATTATACTGTCAATCCTCCATAAGAAACATGGCCATTAAGTTGAATATTCAATGATGGTTGGACCGGCGGGCATCTTTGTGGTAGTAATTAGAAGTTAAAATTTCTATTCAATTTTAATGGTGTACCAGCTAAATTGCAGTGGTCTGAAGGGATATGGTCTGTTCTATGAATTATATTTCTATGGTTGAAATAACACCCACCCTGTATTCAAGAGCATGTCGTATCTCAACCGATGGCGGGCACAACACAAAAACCTCAGATGTGAAAAAGGGCCTAAGCTACAACATATGTGAACATGAACTAAATCTGAGTTAACGTGTTTTTAGATCATTTTCATTAAAGGTTTAAAATATACATTTTTATTTAAAAGCATTTTTTTCAATAAATAATCAAATAGTGTGACTAAACTGTAAGCTTTAAAATGATATCGAACTCAACCATTTATATTTTCCAGCGATGAAGACATGCATGTCTCATGGTATGTTTTAGCATTCAGGTCATTTTAGCATTCAGAAAAAACCTTTTCTGACCACTTTTTCCATGGGTAAACATAAAACATTTTGAGTAAATCAAAAGGGATGCTGTGAAAAAGTGATTGAATTGAAATGGATTTATTACATGCACATATAACGAGAAGAAAGAGAGAGTGCCATAGATGCAAACAATATTGCAGCAGGCTTTGGTTGGTAAAGAGATTGAACCTAAGTAGTCATTACTCTCTAATCTGAACCAGGACAGGGGCATCAGTGGGCAGGACGATGCGGTTCTGAATGAGGACGTTTCTCAGGGGCCTGAGCTATTCCGGAGACGCATCAAGCAAGTACCCATGAAGCTCAAAGTCCCTCTCCAATGCAGCCTCCACCTCACATGCTGGGAGATCAAACTTCCTGCAAGAGATTGTCAAATGTGCTTTAAAGGTCAGCTAAACCTAATTATCCAGACAGAAGTGACTCTCATCTGGTTTCACAGACCCTCAGCAACACCTATATGAAATGCTGGTAAACCCTACAAACAAGTGCATCTTTGTGTGATTGTATTAACAGTTGAGTAATTAACAAAATACTACACAATTTTGATTGAACCATCCCTTTATTTTGCCATTGCTGCTAGGTGGCACCAGCCTGCCAGGCAGATAGTGCCTTAATGTCCATATATACTAAAGACTGAAGATTGCCCCTATGAAAGGTTCAATCATAGACATTAAAACCAGGGTTCAATACTGCCCCCATTTACAGGCGCTATGGTTGGTTGAAAGGACACTGTTTTGATCAAAGTCCACTTGATTGTAAATAAATGTCTCACCCTGCTGAACAGCAGACTCCAAACGAATAATTGAATATCAACATTTGAGACATCAACATTTTCATATATTTTTCACTTTATAACAGCAGTGTCAAAATGTGGCTAAACCTCATGGATGAGAACATATTGTCCACATAGTTATGAAATGCAATCTACTGTATTTTCTATGGTCCCATGGCAACCTGGTATCATAGCATTTCATATTATTCTGTACATGTATCTGAAACATTCCATTTAGTATGATATGTTATGTTTCGTATAGTATATATTTAGTCCCAGTATCCTTAGCTTAGCTCATCACTAAGCTAAGGATCCTGGGACTAAACACCTCCCTCTGCAACTGGATCCTGGACTTCCTGACGGGCCGCCCCCAGGTGTTACGGGTAGGTAACAACACACCTGCCACGCTGATCCTCAACACTGAAGCCCCTCAGGGTTGAGTGCTCAGTCCCTTCTTGTAGTCTCTGTTCACCCACGACTGCATGGCCAGGCACGACTCCAACATGTCATTAAGTTTGCAGACGACACAACAGTGGTAGGCCTGATCACTGACAACAACGAGACAATCTATAGGGAGAAAGTAAGAGACCTGGCCGGGTGGTGCCGGAATAACAACCTATCCCTCAACGTAAGACAAAGGAGATGATTGTGGACTACAGGAAAGGAGGACCAAGCACGCCCCCATTCTCATCGACGGGGCTGCAGTGGAGCAGGTTGAGATCTTCAAGTTCCTTGCTGTCCACATCACCAACAAAATAACATGGTCCAAGCACACAAAGACAGTCATGAAGAGGGCCCGACAAAGCCTATTCCCCCTCAGGAAATGAAAAAGATTTGGCATGGGTCCTCAGATTCTCAAAAGGTTCTACAGCTGCAACATCGAGAGCATGGTTGCATCACTGCCTGGTACAGCAACTGCTCAGCCTCCGACCGCAAGGCACTACAGAGGGCAGTGCGTTCGGCCCAGTACATCACTGGGGCTAAGCTGCCTGCTATCCATGACCTCTATACCAGGCGGTGTCAGAGGAAGGCCCTAAAAATTGTCAAAGACGCCAGTCATAGACTGTTCTCTCTGCTACCGCATGGCAAGCGGTACTGGAGCACCAAGACTAAGACCAAACGGCTTCTTAACAGCTTTTACCCCCAAGCCATAAGCTTCCCGAACATCTAATCAAATGGCTAACTGGACTATTCATTGTGTCCGCAACCCCCCCTCTTTTACACTGCTGCTACTCTGTTTATCATTTATTACTTTAACTAATCCAACATGTACATATTTCCTCAATTAGCCCGACTAACCGGTGCAAACGCACATTGACTCTGTACTGGTATACATAGCCTCTCTACTGTTATTTTTTTAAATATTTTTTTTCTTTAGTTATCTATTGTTTTCCTAATACCTATTTTTTACTTAAATACTGCACTGTTGGTTAAGGACTTGTAAGTAAGCATTTCACTGTAAGGTCTACTACACCTGTTGTATTTGGCACATGTGACAAATAAACTTTGATTTGATTTGAATTTGTGATTACAATTCGTATGATATGTCACGAATTGCAAGTCGTACAATATGTTACAAATTGCAATTTGTAACATATGTCATGAATTTTCTAAATGTACAATATGTTACGAATTTGCAAAATGTATGATATGTTTTGGATTTGCAAAATGTATGATGTGTTATAAATTCCAATTTGTTGTTGCTAAAGTTAGTTAGGTGGCTAATGCTATAAAGTTAGCTAGCTGGCTAAGGGTTAGCTAGGGTCAAGATTAGGAGTTAGGTTAAAGGTTTAAGGTAAGAGGAAGAGTTAGTCAACATGCTAAGTAGTTGTAAAGTAGCTAAAAAGCAGTAAGTAGTTACAAAGTTGCTAATTTGCTAAAATGCTAAAGTTGTCCATGATTGGATTGGAACACACAACCTTTGAGTTGCTAGATGTACGTGTTAGGGTTAGGGGAAGGGTTAGCTAAAATTAAGGTTAGGGTTGGGGGAAGGGTTAGCTACATGCTAAGTAGTTGCAAAGTAACTAAAAGTAGTACTCTAAGTAGTTGCAAATTAGCTAAAATGCTAAAGTTTTCCATGATGGGATTCAAACACACAACCATTGGATTGTTAGACGTTCACATTATACACCCACCCAGTGCTTAATGGTAAATTGGGAGGTGCTGGAACAAAAAGTGAGCCCGAGAAACCTGGGCCTGAACACATAAAAAATTTTACATATATCCTTCTGCATACTGGCATAGAGCAGTAGAGTAGAGGTGCTTGCAGAAGTTGCACAAATGAGGGAACATGTTTGTCCGGAAAATGTTGGCCTTTTATAACCGCATTTCATGCAATTCTACATAATTTTAGATTACTGAAAAAATATTTGGTTTGGGGTCTTTGCGCATGCGCTTTGTAAGACTTTTGGAGCACATTCTTTTTTTAATAAAAAAAAAAATATACTTTTAAAAATTATGAACACAACAAATACAAAAAAACAGAAATATACAAACAAGAGATCATAAACCTAACAGACAGAGAGGGGTATTACATTTCAAGATTCATTTTCAATTTGTTAAATACTTTTATGGTGCGTATTGCTTTTTGGTTTTTACATTTACTGATCATTTCAGAATAATATTTCAATTCTATCTTAAATAATGTGAAAAGGGGTTTGTTCTCTGCCCACTTCATTTTATGGACAAAGAATCTTCCATGAAAGATTAACAAATTAACAATAAAAGTTAAATTAGGGTCCATATAATTTGGATCAAAATAAAACATAATATCAGAGTCTTTCAAATTAACATTAATAGTTGTGTCTTTTAAAATAAAATATTCTAACTCACACCAACATCTTCTGACATAAGAACAGTCCCAAAAATAAATGGTCAAGAGTCTCTGGGTCACAATCACAAAATACACATTTGTTGTCAATAGCTATTTTAAATCTGTGTATAATAAAGGTCTTTACAGGGTAGATTCTATGAATGAGTTTGTATGATACTTCAATCACCTTATTAGATATACAATATTTACCAGATAACAATGAAACTTTGTTCCAGTTCACTTGTCCTAGGGCTGCATTCCAGTTCACTTGTCCTAGGGCTGCATTCCAGTTGACTTGTCCTAGGGCTGCATTCCAGTTCACTTGTCCTAGGGCTGCATTCCAGTTCACTTGTCCTAGGGCTGCATTCCAGTTCACTTGTCCTAGGGCTGCATTCCAGTTCACTTGTCCTAGGGCTGCATTCCAGTGTACTTGTCCTAGGGCTGCATTCCAGTTCACTTGTCCCAGGGCTGCATTCCAGTTCACTTGTCCTAGGGCTGCATTCCAGTTCACTTGTCCTAGGGCTGCATTCCAGTTCACTTGTCCTAGGGCTGCATTCCAGTATATTTTAATTCCTTCTAGTTGTATTGAGGCTACAAAATCCTCAACAGTTGCACTTGGAGTACTGTTATATTATCCTAAAAGAAGAATAACACCTTTAGGGACAGCTCTAACAACAATTTGATACTCCTCAGGAGTGAATGTAACATTGTGTGTTCTAAAAGATTCTGGATAATCATATAGTATTTTATGTCTTTATTATTCCAGATTGTATACATATGAGGGGAAAATTGTTTTTTTACATGAGGTTCCAAGTTAGAAGTACTTGTTTATGAAAGTTTGCAAGCTTAATAGGGATTTTCCCCATATCAAAGTTGCCTTTGATTAAGAATTCTAGACCACCAATTTGTTGGAATATTAAATTAGAGATGATATTCCAGATGCAACCCTTATTTCTTAAATAGTTTCCATTTAATCCTAAATATTATATTAGAGGTTTTAAAATCCAGAGCATTCAACCCTCCCTCACCTTGGGTGCTACATATTACCGCTTTTCTTAAATAATGAGGTTTATTCCTCCATATGAAGTTAAATAATTTAGTATCAACCATTTTAGTTACTGACAGAGGAACATCCAAGACAAGGGAGGTATAAACTAATCTGGACAGACCTTCAGATTGTGATAAAAGTGCACGTCCAGATAAAGAAAGATCTCTTAATAACCAGGAGTTAAATCTCTTTCCAATTTTCTCTACAATAGGAGAGAAATTTAAGTTGTCCCTTTCTTTTTGATCTTTGCTAACTGTAATACCAAGATATGTGATCACATCTTTTACAGGGATATTACATACTGAGTTTAAGTCACACCTTTTCAACGCAAATAATTCACATTTCCTAGTATTCAGAGATAAACCTATACATGTGTGAAGGCATTAATACACTCAATAGCTTACTTGACTTCATTATGATCTTTCAAAAAAAATGGTGGTGTCGTCGGCCAATTGTGAAATGACTGACAACACTGTCAGCCAATTCGATGTCTAGTTAGTCTCAACTAGTGAAAAGCCACTGAAGCCACTAATGGGAATGCGAGACGTTCTCAACTGACGGTATCCAACCACCATCGCCCGTTTGTCGTGTTGGTGCAATCATCTTCGTACTTTGACTTTAGCCCCGGCCCCAGCTCGAATTTTCAAAAACAAACGGCGGCCATGACGCTTTCCCCGCGTTGGATCATTGTTTACATCACACGGAGAGAGAGTCACATTGTTTTATAAGATGGCATGAAAACGATTGTAATGTTTTTGCTACATTTGTGTATTTGTAAGAATGGAAAGCGAATTGTAAACATTATTATACAGTGCAATCTCATTGTAAATAATCATTTGTTCTTTAACTGACTTGCCTAGTTAAATAAAGGTTAAATACAAATTAAAAAAATACATCTCTGGTGTCATCTACCTATGATGCACGTAGCATTTAGCGGCATCGGTAAATCATATTTTTACAATCGTAGCAATTTTAATGCATACTTGCGCTTAAATTTGTGTTTTTTTGTATGGAATAAGACGTCTGTTAAGTTGTGAGAAAGTAGCATGCTACAGTAGTTTATTTTCGGTTCCAGTGTATGGCACAGTTTTTTGTAATAGTATCAGTCATGTATTAGCTAATAGATGTATTTTGTTAGCTAGTTTAATGGTGTAAAAATCGTGATATTTCCCTTGCATTTCAATCTACACAGTCATATGGGTCTGCAATATTAGGTAGGCTATTCAATTCCCTTGACATTCTGCAAGCATTAATACTTTACAATAATGGAAGATATGCATCGTCTTAATCTTACTATTGTCCATGTAGATTTTTTTATTACATTTTTTAAAAATTGAACCTTTATTTAACTAGACAAGTCAGTTAAGAACACATTCTTAGATCTGACATGCGTTTAAATTTTACACAACTTTACATGCATGCTTTCCATAAATGCAATGTGTGCGTGCTTTGCACAGATGAAAACCCTTCCATGATGACCCTCTTCCTGTATTAGTCATATAGGCCTATGGATTATTTGTCCTATAGCTAAATAACTAAAGCTAGTAGCTCACTAAATCTAGTAGCTGTAGCCATGCTGCTGCTTGGCTATAGATTTGCACTCATGGTGCTGAGAATGCTTAGTACTGTAGCTGTCACTTATGTATTCTCTGTATGTATTATGTATGAACCCTTGGACGTACAGGTACCTCCAGCATGCCCTCCTGCCTCACATTTGGCCCCTGTCCCTCATGATCTACCTCAGGTCCTCTTGTAATCCACCCCATTCTTCTGTCTGTGCCTTGGTAGGGCGAAGACCAGCAGAAGAGGGTGATGTCCTTCCTGCCTCGATAGCATGCCTCAGAAAGTGCTGAGGTGATTTTTTCTATAATAAATTAATTTAATATTTGTTAATGTTTGGATAACTATTAGTAGTTTAACTCTCTCTCCCTTAAATGTAGCTGGTGATTCCGGAGAGCTGGCAGGCAACTCTCAACAGGAAGCAGCAGCAGTGGATTGACCGGACGCTGTTTACCAATAGCTGCCTACGGAGCTCACAGTTCATCACTGTCCTTGCCCCTGTGGGCAAAAAACAGAAGAGGGCGATGTTCTTCTTGCCTCCAAGGCCTGCCTCAGAAAGTTCTGGGATGAGTTTTTCTATAATAAATGAGAAGCTTAGAAATGGTAATTGAATAGTTGTTGGGTCGACTATTAGTATAGTAGTATAGTAGTAGCATAACACTCTCTCCCTCTCTCTCTCAGCGCTTGCGGGCAACTCTCAACAAGCATCAGCAGCGGTGGATTGGCCGGACGCTGTTTACCAGGAGCAGCATGGGGAGTTCATAATTCATCACTGACTTGCTTGAGACACCAGACTAACGACGGTCCAGTGTTTGCTTGTCTAACCCATGCTGACAAGAGACATTTAAGTGTGACATTTTGTAACTAATCAGCATTTCACTCAAATGTGTGGCATGCATATGCAATGCTTAAAATTGTCTACTACAAATGGACAGTTATATAGACACTCCTGTTATGTCTATGGCTTCCTCTAACTTTGAAATGTTAATTGTAAACTGAAAATAACTATGTTTTAAGTTCTGCTGAGTGGAAGATTGTAGAACAGTGGCTGGCGGAGATGAGAGACGCTAAGGGGCGAGGTGCTGAAGGAAACTGAGCCACTCGTAGGGTGGTCGTGAAACAATCCTTTTGTATATACACTGAACAAAAAATATAAACACAGCATGTAAAGTGTTGGTCCCATGTTTCATGAGCTGAAATAAAAAATCCCAGAAATGTTCCATACACACAAAAACATATTTCTCTAAAATTTTGTACACAAATTTGTTTACATCCATTTTAGTGAGTATTTCTCCTTTGCCAAGATAATCCAGCCACCTGACTGGTGTGGCATATCAAGAAGCTGAGGACTATTTCTGTCTGTAATAAAAGCCCTTTTGTGGGGTAAAAACTCATTATGATTGGCTGTGCCTGGCTCCCCAGTGGGTGGGCCTATGCATTCCCAGGCCCACCCATGGCTGCACCCCTGTCCAGTCGTGAAATCTATAGATTGGAGCCTGATGAATTTATTGAATTGACATTTCCTGATATGAACTGTAACTCAGTACAATCTTTGGAATTGTTGTATGTTGCGTTTAGATTTTTGTTCAGTATTGTTCACAGTTCAACTTGTTCCCCTCTACCAAGACAGTGTAGAGGCTTGTGTGTTTGGAGGACCCTCTGAGCTATATTGTCTATAGCCTATGACAAACTGCTCTGAGGTGACTCCCCAGCCCGACATCGGTTATTTTTTCAATGTGGGTCTAACCAATGCTAACAATTATTTATTCCAAAGGAACAGACATTTGGACATTGCTGAAATGTGTTTTAAGTTTGACATTTGTTACTAATTTGTAGTTCACTCAAATGTGGGGTGTGAATATAAGCATTGCTTACAATTGTCTTCTACAAAGGGACAGTTATACAGACTTTCCTGTCATTTCTATGGTCCCCTCTTCAAAACATTAATTGTTTTAAGTGCAAAATATATGAGTACAAGAGACACGGTAAAGGTTTATTTTACTTGATTATACATTCAAAATGGGAAAGGGATATGTTTAAAGAATATGTAAAAATACCCTCTAAATGAAAAGAAATACATATAAGAATTTGTGTGAGGCAGGGGCAATAGGGAGTGGGTGGGAAAGGGATATATCGACAATGTAGGAAATTGAAATATGAACTGTAAAAAAAAGTCATGAGTTGAGTAGAATACAATGACATCTCATTTTCTGTCTACTACAAAGGGACGGTTTCACCTTTAACTTGTATGTATTGTAATTTAGTCCATCTTCTATCACCTTAACTTGCACAGTAGGTATACAGGGGACATACAGACAGTGGAGCAATTGTGCTGTGATGGTTTGGGGCACACGCTATCCTGTAATTTCTTTCACTGTGATGTTTTCCACATTTTGTACAGGTGTGACAAGCTTCTTTTCAACAGGAGCCATTTACTTTCCAATTTGTGTTTTCCGGTGATTGTATTTCAAATATTGGGAAAGGCCTGTTTTAGCTATGTTCTGTTCACTGAACAATTTTCTGCACGTTCCCAGCTGTAGGCGATTGTGATTGGGCTACACACAATCAACAGCGAGGCAAAAATGTGGCTAAATTATAGGCCTACTCGTGGAGTAGTCTTCTGAATTATTTCACTTATTTTTGAACAGGCAGCAGTAATTCTATAACTTTGGCAAAAGTGTTTAAATGTATCAGGGGTGCTGGGATACATCCAGCACCCTTCCCGCAGCTATGATTCTATAAGGAAATAAATTATGAACTGTAAT
The DNA here is from genome assembly GCF_018296145.1 of Oncorhynchus tshawytscha. NCBI lineage: Eukaryota > Metazoa > Chordata > Actinopteri > Salmoniformes > Salmonidae > Oncorhynchus > Oncorhynchus tshawytscha. Next base: position 23,150,861 of record NC_056432.1, read on the forward strand.
GCTGGAGAGATGAGAGTTGCAGGCACATGTTCATCAGAGCAGAGAGAGGGACAGAGATCATAAAAAGTTATGTGAGAGATACAGGTGTGCTTCTCTCTCGCACCACAGCAAAGGCCACGCATTGGTCTATAGGCTACATGTTTCGCAAACAATAAACCCGGGCCGGCCCGACTCAAATCAATTCGTGGAATATCAGACACTTTTTCACATTACGTTTTTAAGGGGCAGGAGAATTACGGAGGAGGCAACTTGAATGAACTCTGATTGCTTTTATTATAATTTTTACATTGCAAACTGACAATTATTTTTTATGTCAATAGAGATACCAGATCTTGACAAATGGGTTTACGGAATGAAACAGTCCAAAACGGAGAGGTGCAGGATCCTGTTCTGGCAGGATCCGTCTCAAATTATGCTCTGCGCTCACCCATCCACCCCGACCAAACACTCTCCTTTTGTTTTTGCCTTAAGTAACCTTCTGTCTCATGTAACCGTACCAAACTTTACATATCATACTAATTTGCATGCCCCGGATTTACTTTTACTATGTTACGTCTAGTCTATGAGACCAGGCTAAGCATACAGACAAGGAGACTTCTGCAGCCTGATAGGGCCAAGTGCAGAATTCAACAACAACTCACTTGGTTTCTTTTCCAAACAAGATTCGTTTCACTTCTTTCAATTCCTCATCTGGAATATGTGTCTCCAGTATCTTCTCCAAAGATTCAAACTCAGACCCCGGCATTGTGAGGCTCCTTCTGTACAAGTTCCACTGTCCAAACCTTGTGCTTCTGTTAGTGAACCCGATAGCCCAGTAAGCCCACCCGTTGTCTATTGGGCAAAATAAACATAAACAGTCATATTTTTACTTTTGCTGTGGTTATGCAACCTGTCCGATTCTATCACGTTTCTCTGTCATATATCATCATGAAGATGATGAGTCACGCTTTACACTGACTACAGTTAGGAAGTCTATGACAGGTCAGGTACAGTATAGACAAAGCTTGTATTGTATAGAAAACTATGTGGTATAACACTAGGCACCATATCTACAAATATATATGCTACCTTTACTAGTTGTTCAACAATTGTTGTATTTTATTTTAACTTCCTTAATTGTTGTGAATACATGGATAAGTAGATTTATGCATTTAATAAGTGGTCCATATAGCCTAACTCTCACAAATAGTCCTATATGAGTACAAAACGTTTCTGGACCTATACCAGCCTCTAGCATGCACAGCAGACATGCAACATTCTTACATTACCCGTTGGGATATGTTGGAATGTTAATTTATCAACCTAAATGTACCTTTGTTAAAAAAGAATCGGAGTGAATAGTACCACAGCACCAACACATTTACTGTATTAGTATGTGGATCACATCGTTTTATTCATGCATGTCCATCACCATCATTTTCACCTTTCCTCCTCTCCTCTCATCATAGTCAAAGTTTTCCAGAATGGCTCTTCTTGTTTCCAGCGGTGGCCTTGCTCCAGGTCTGGTTAACAGAGCCTTTCCTTGACGGAACAGCCTTTCTGTCCCGCTCCTTACAGGGGTTGGACAGCTTCTTTAGGACCTCTGAGGTAGAACAATTGTACAAAAGTAACACAGGTGCAGACAGTACATACAAACGTACATATTAGCCACCCCTTTTCATAGTCTTAAATCAGACTTGATGTGGGTTTGCTCAAGGCAAGGGCGGTGCACATGTACAGTAACTAGGCAAGAGAGTCATTTGGCATTACCTGCTAACTCAGGATGGCTCTTGTCCAGGTCATTTAAGAGTGGCACATACTTCTGCCCTTCAGTCCCGTCACCTTCTGGGGGCAAAATATGAAGTGAATTAAAGTTAATCCGTTTCATTACTGTAAAATATCTTTAGTAATAATAACATTTATTGCAACCATGTTAACAACCTATCTATAACATATTAGTAGGCATAGTAATAGTGTTTGGCAAGCAATGTGAGAAACCAAACTTTGATCCCATGGGATTTTTAATATGGACATGTGAAGCCTAGTGCCTTCATCATATTTTGAGAGACTCACTGCAGATGCGTATGAGAACGTAGCTGTGCCTCTTCTTCATCAGACTGCTGGCCTGCTCCATGCTCTCCTCCTTGTCACTCAGGTTCACCAGCTCCCCTGTCCTGTCCATCAGGTCCACACAGTCTGCAGAGTACATCTTCAATGTGACCTTTACACTGGGCTCTCTCGGTCTATTACATATTCACTTATGACATTTACTCAGTCAGGAAACAATCTGTCAGAGTTACCATATAAACTCAGCAAAAAAAAGAAACGTCCTCTCACTGTCAACTGCGTTTATTTTCAGCAAACTTAACGTGTAAATATTTGTATGAACATAACAAGATTCAACAACTGAGACATAAACTGAACAAATTCCATAGACATGTGACTAACAGAAATTGAATAATGTAATAATAATTGTTCAGAGACACATCTGCAGTCTTCATGCCTCCTTGCAGCATACCTAAGGCACGTTCACGCAGATGAGCAGGGACCCTGGACATCTTTCTTTTGGTGTTTTTTAGAGTCAGTAGAAAGGCCTCTTTAATGTCCTAAGTTTTCATAACTGTGACCTTAATTGCCTACCATCTGTAAGCTGTTAGTGTCTTAATGACCGTTCCACAGGTGCATGTTCATTAATTGTTTATGGTTCATTGAACAAGCATGGGAAACAGTGTTTAAACCCTTTACAATGAAGATCTGTGAAGTTATTTGGAATTTTACAAATTATGTTTGTAAGACAGGTTCCTGAAAAGGGGCCGTTTAATTTTTTGCTGAGTTTACATTAAACCTCACACTGTAATGTACTGTGTAATGTATATCCAGTACTGTTTGTATCACTCTTTCATACTGTAACCACACTATCAGGTTGAATTAGGAACGTGATATTTGATGAAACACATCAGAAGTTGAACTGTAAATTATTTTTTCTCTATGGGAGAAGTACAGGACAGTACCTTGAGGATCCAGATCACACCTCTCCTTCAAACTGTGGATGAAGTTTATCATCCTGCAGTTCAGGTTAAACAATTCTGTTTGGGCCTCTTTCAAAGTAATAAAAGAGAAGTATTTTTGTACACGTCCTCTATCTATAACCTCATACTTCATGAAAGTAACCTGACTGTCACATCTAAATCCCCACAATGATTTTCTTAAAGTTTTTATTCTCATATGATCCGTTTATATCAACAAAGCTCTCCATTACCGTATGTCGGACATTTCATTATAGGTCAGCTGTTGACCTCCACAGAGATGATGGAATTATGCTCAATCAAATCATGATGATGATATAGTGCCATCTTTTACTTACCTCCAAACTGCACTGTGACAAACATTTCACCTTCTCTCTATACAAAATGCTTCAGACCAGACCTCTATAGCCCCCTCCTGTAATGTAGCTACAAGCAGCTGAAGCACTCGCCTCTTCCATAGAGCCAAAAGAAGTAATGCGTTTGGGCTAAGCCCACAGTGCCACAATAGGGGGTGTTAAATCAATGTTGTTGACTACAATCACACTTAGTGACAAAGCTTTGGCACTGAGGGATTGGCCATTGTGAATGGCTTCTGCAGTTGCTCTGAGCAAACCAACAGTTGACAGGGTAAATATTCTGTTTGGAATTTTAACCAGACATGTAAACAGTTTTGAACTGTTGCAGGGACCTCACATTCCCCCATGGTCGATAACCCCTCTGACACCCACTCTTCTCTCTTCTCCTTTCAAAAGATGAGAAGACAGGAAGCCTTTTATGTGAAGGGACTGTTTTTGTTTGTATCCATGGAGTCAATATACAGACAGAGCTTTTACTGCTACTTGTTGAACACTGTGGTCTGACAGCTATACTGTGGGCGATGACTTATTGTCAGCCGACCACTAACTGAAATTGAAAACAAGACTGTGTATGACCTATAGAGACAATGCTACACTACTATCTAGTGAATTACAATGGCAAACCAGTTGTTACCACAAGCCTCATCACAACAACTCTAAGAGAGCAATATTCTGTCTTTATGCTTAAAGATGTTAGGGGCAGGAATCAGCTTTTCCTCTTACTTCACAAATACCACACAAGTTGTATTGAATACACTTCACACAATCTCTACTTACCACCATAACACTGACAGGTACAGTAGATCATCTGAGGACCTAAGTCCATTCATGGCAAGGCCTGCTGACTTGTATATGCTACATCAAGCAGGGCTGGTGAGAGTGAAACCATCAACACTGAACTATGAATAAACTAGTATTTCCCCCTCTATGACCATGAAGAGAATTGCATTGCTCAAATCACACTATCAATCAGGTGAGCCAAGAATACCAGACCATCGAACACTTGATAGATTGGACAGTGAATGAGGCACGAGAACCACTTAGTGACAGAATTAGATTAGTCTTGTTCAGTGAGCACCATTACTCATGGCCAAATATACAGTACACCATGTACAGTATCAGGACCAATGGTCATCACTGAGTCATGACAGGAAGGTAACATAACCCCCCAGGTCACTTAGGACAATCACAGGTATATCATTTTACATTAGATTTGAGTAATTTAGCCGACGGTCTCATCCAGAGGGATTTACAGTAGTGAGTGCATACATGTTCATACTGTTTCTTATATCAACAGTGGAGGTTAGTACAGTAACACTGGAATAAAAATAAATGTGAGTGAGGATGACACTGTAAAACAGGTAAGTGGTGAGTGAGAGATGTATTGGTCAGAATGGCCACAGCTAAAAGGGTGGGTTGTGGAAATCTGATTTAGTAATGTCAGAGATGGGGGGAGAGACAATATGTTGTTGTGCAGAAAACACCAGTCAACTAGGCTGGGAGCATCTTTTAAAAAACATTCAAATGTCATTTCTGGAAGCCCCTGAGAGAATATCAAAAGGAGAATGCCCTGTAACCCTGTAACCTGGAATCATCAGGGAATTTGGATAAAAGCTGGGAAAGCTGGAGAAATCTGAGGATCTCACAGTTTGTGATAGGGGACATAAATCCCCATAGAGGGCCTGTCTGCTCTAGTCTGCTCCCTCCCCAGACTCACCAGCAAGCCTGCCTCCGGAGCTTCACTTCCCTTTGTCCAAAACTCCTCCCTGCTTGGAGCAAAGCCATAGTGAGCCCTAGAACTTTCTCTGCACTTATTGATCAATAGTTGGGAAAGCTTATTGATCAATAGTTGGGAAAGCTTATTGATCAATAGTTGGGAAAGCTTATTGATCAATAGTTGGGAAAGCTGTACAGTAATTGTAATGCGTAAACAGTGCAACATGGAAACGCAAACAAATACACTTAGAGATGACAATTACGTACAAATATTTATTTCCAAACAGGAGGTATTGCGTCCTGTATTGCATCTGAAAATGTGAAATGCAGAGAATGCCATAGCCATGTAACTCTTGAGAGTATATTCAGTGAAAAATGTAAGCTGTATGTGTCATTGATTAATTATTTTGGCCATTTAATTGTCTGTGTAATCTCAACAATCAGCTCAACAGTTTTGGTTTGTGTTACTGACAGTTAGACAAGTTGAGAAAGTGCCCAGTAGTTTAGATATTCCTCAAAATAGTTTAAAACCATTATCATTTAAAAACACGCAGATCATTTTTTGAGCATTCATACATTTGCAAGATCATAAACCTGAACATCTAAGAGATTGCTCTTATCATGTCCATCTGTATGGTACACAAACATTCTAAATCAATGCAGCAGTACCGTCCCCTCATCACGAACCTGGAACATCCCTGCCATCCCCAAACGCACAAGATTCATCATAAAGGTGATTTATTAAAACCTCACCAGTTATCATAGAACAAAAATCAATTGTGAGGATTCCGATTTAAGCACCAGACACGTCACAGAGCAAGAGAATAAACATCGTAAACAGAATCACATTTAACCATTCGAGTCACATTAACGTTTCTTCCATAAATAACTCAAATGATTTTTGTTTGCAAATTTAAATAGAATTATTCATGCCCCCAAAATAAGTTGTTATCTTCCACATGGTGAATGTACAGTAGGGTTTGCATGCCTGCCTTTGTGTAGGTCCTCGTTTCGTACTCATTCAGGACCAACGGTTACAATCCCTGGCGATAGAATGCCTCCAAGTATGTGGAATTAGACCATCTGGATACAACCAAACTCTGATCCTCAGATTGTGAGCCTGACTGCACAGTAATCTACTCTGAGCTGATTCCCAAAAAATGTACACATCAGCAGTAATTTCACACCAAAGGCCAGGTGATAAGGATCATTTGTAGCTGTCTAATGCCCATTCTGTGTCCATTAGGACACCTCAGTGAGCTCAGTGAAATGGGTTTTATGTTTATAGAACAGTGTTTTGACCTGGACAGGGGAGAGATCCTGCCTGTCCTTTACCTCTTCCACCTCCGGACCTTTGTGAGACTGCTGCCGCTGGTCCCCATACTGCAGGGGATGACATAACGGGTGTGTATGTGTCTGTCTGAGAGGCTGTGGCACAGGGGGGCTTTCCCTGTGATTGTGGGAGCTAATCACGGTAAGAGGGTGGTTGTGAATGGGCGCTGGCTTCAGAACGCCGCCTGCAGGTTTGATATGGCTATGACAGGGGTGGGAGCTCTCACAGCTGCTGCTGCTGTACTCGGTAAAGAGGTCGAGGCGGAGGCCATTGGCCTTAACCCTTACTGAGCCGCTGATACTGTTGTGGGTGGAGGTGTGGCTGCTGCCACCACTGTCAAACAGATCCCGGCGGAACAGGATATGGCGGCGGATGACCCTCTTGAAGGTGTGGCGGAACTCCTGGATGCGGTTTGCGTAGATGAAGGGGTTGACCACTGAGTTGCCGTGAGAGAGGATGATGGCAACGTATATGATCCAGAGGGGCGGGCGGGCACACTGAGGGCAGAACAGGGTGAAGCAGTTGATGATGTGCAGCGGCAGCCAACAGATGGCAAACAGGCCCACGATGATGGCCAGCGACTTAGCCGCCTGGACCTCCTTCTGCAGGGTGGAGTGGGACTTCCCCCCGTGGATAGCCTTCAGTTCTATGAGCTTCAGCTGATGCCGAGCTGCCATGAAGATCCGCAGGTAGATGACCAGCATGAGCAGCAGAGGCATCAGCACACAGGCGAAGAAGTTAAAGTAGACCATATAGTCCATGACCACCACATCCTCAAACAGGCACTCCATCAGGCCTGGGGGACAGGTGCTGTTGGGGCGCTCAGTGGACTTATTCCAGCCCAGCATCGGGGTCAGGCCGATGATGATGGACAGCACCCAGCAGACAGCAATTATCCCCTTGGCACGCTGGCCTGTCACCAGGCTATTGTACCTGTGGGAACAATAAAGATATGGACTGTCAGTAAGACACACATTATGGGCTCTCTTGGCTGGAGGAGGATAAGTTGTCTCTCTGGAGGGTTAGACTCCCCCAGAGGTTAAGGGATAGTGAGTTAAATAATAAACACTATAATAGTGGGCATATCATTAGCGACCAATTTTAATGAGAATATTCTAAAATCTTTATTAAACAATATGCGCATTTTCCCACCAGAGATGTTTCCATCAAACAGACTTTTTTCAGATAAAAGGCTGTGCGTGATGACATTTTCAAATCTACTGATGGTTTTGTCACAAAAACTGTTGTGGTATTCAGCAAAAGTGCCCACTCCAGTCTTGACACATGCACTCTAGCCAACAGCTCACAGATACAGCAGGTAGGCTACCTACATTATGAGATTATTATGGATAAGAGCAATATTATTTTTATTTGTCAAATGGCAGCCAAGCATCGATTATCATGTCACCAGAATAAGACCCTTGATATTTATTGGAAAGGAGCATCATGCTCATTACCTTTACATCCACCACACTGCGAAGTTCATCATCAATTCTTTCATCTGTAGCCTAATAAACTGCATGCTTTCCCGAGTCGTAGTGGGAGGACAACACAACATACACTACATGAACAAAAATATGTGGACACCTGCTCATCTAATATCTCATGCCAAAATCATGGGCATTAATATGGAGTTGGTCCCCATTTGCTGCTATAACAGCATCCCCTCTTCTGGGAAGGCTTTCCACTAGATGTTGGAACATTTCTGCGGGGACTTGCTTCCAATCAGCCACAACAGCATTAGTGAGGTCGGGCACTGATGTTGGGCGATTAGGCCTGGCTCTCAGTCGGCGTTCCAATTCATCCCATAGGTGTTCAATGGGGTTGAGGTCAGGGCTCTGTGCAGGCCAGTCAAGTTCTTTTTCACCGATCTCGACAAACCATTTCTGTATGGACCTCGCTTGTGCACGGGGGCCTTGTCATGCTGAAACAGGAAAGGGCCTTCCCCAAACTGTTGCCACAAAGTTGGAAGAACAGAATTGTCTAGTATGTAATTGTATGCTGTAGCGTTAAGATTTCCCTTCACTGGAACTAAGGGGCCTAGCCCAAACCATAAAAAAACAGCCCTAGACAATTATTTCCCCTCCACCAAACTTTACAGTTCACACTATGCATTCGGGCTAGTAGCGTTCTCCTGTCATCCGCCAAACCCAGATTTGTCCGTCGGACTGCCAGATGGTTTAGCGTGATTTATCACTCTGGAGTCCAATGGTGGAGAGCTTTACACCACTCCAGGCGACTCTTGGCATTGCGCATGGTGATCTTTGGCTTGTGTGTGGCAAGTCGGCCATGGAAACCCATTTCATGAAGCTTCCGATGAACAGTTATTGTGCCGGCCTTGCTTCCAGAGGCAGTTGGAACTCGGTAGTGAGTGTTTCAACTGAAGACAGGCGATTTTTACGCAATATGTGCTTCTGCACTCGGCGGTCCCAGTCTGTGAGCTTATGTAGCCTATCATTTCCAGCTCAGCCATTGTTGCTCCTAGAAGTTTCCACTTCACAATAACAGCACTTGCAGTTGAACGGGGCAGCTCTAGCAGGGCAGAAATTTGACGCTGACTTGTTGGAAAGGTGGCATCCTATGACGGTGCCATGTTGACAGTCACTGAGCTCTTCAGTAAGGCCATTCTACTGCTAATGTTTGTCTATGGCGATTGCATGGCTGTGTGCTCAATTTTACACCCGTCAGCAACAGGTGTGGCTGAAATAGCCGAATCCACTAATTTGAAGGGCTGTCCACATACTTTTGTATATATGGTGTATCATTGCGTGACTCTAAGTTTACTTCGACATGATGGTTATTATATCAATATTTGTGCATAAAGGCGTTTGCACTGCTTTTCTTGCGCAATTAATTTTACAGACACAGAGATCCCGCCATGTTGAACTAACAAATTGTCTGTCGGCATTTATAACATTGCCCGGTTGTGACTTGTTTCATGCGTCAGGTAATTCATCTGCATGAAATGTTTGGATGGAAATGTGGTTAGACTATCTTTTTATGGGAAAACCTCTCATCTAAGTTATAAAAAGAGACTTAAAAACAAAACGTCAGTATTTAGAAGGGAAGTCTATTTCAAGTGTCTGTTGGTCAGTGTGGGAGTGCAGCTGATTTTTTTGGGCCTGTTTCTGTCACATTCTCTAGACGTTGAGGTTCAAAGGTTAGCTGTGAGAAAACAGCAACCCCCCCGTGCAGCAACACAGACATGCACAAATGCCCTGAACACATCCCAGGGACACAACTGAACAGCAATCTTGGACGCAATAAAAAGGGAGTGAATGGCATGTTGTTTTTAGGTAATGCACACTATCAAATATGTCAGTCGGAGTGAGGTTGAAAAGAGTGTGTGAGCAACAATCTACACACACTATCCAGAAAGTGTATAAGTAATTACTGATTAATAATACATTTTAGGGAATAATGTAATTTATATATCAAGGAAAATAAATGACTGGTCTGAACAGCTATTTTATTTTTTACATGCTTATAGTTCTGAATGGGGATCATGGTCTGTATAAACTATTAGTAAGAGGAGATTACAGTTAACTGGTCTTGGGTGAGATGGCCTCCTAGGAGACTATAGCTGGTTCCACTGAGGAAATCAAAAGCTCATCTGGCCATTTGGTCCAAAAACCTAAAGTTCATTTAAAAATAGCCTCTGCTACTCTATTCTGAAAATATCTCACACAGATTTTAAAATTATGAAAAATGTAGCAATGTGCTACTGGCATAAAGCATGAACTACACAATGTACCTGCAAGCTGGGTAGGCAAATCAATCAATAACCCTATACAGCCTCAAAGGGTAGATTTAAATCTTTGAAAAGCCTAACCAAGGGGTGGGAAACTTTTTGACTCGAGGGCCACAAAGGGATTTCGAAATTTGGCCGCTCCAATTTCTTGTGGGCCAATTTGTTAGTCAGCATCAATTTGCGGGACAGAAAAATGGCAGTTATTTAAAATATAAAGGGTCCAATATCATTTCTATATACTTTCTACTTTTTTTTAACCTAAAATAATACTTTCCCCCCAAAAGTTGTTTGCTCACCCCTGGTCTAACCTCTTTCTCCGTATATGGGAGTGGAAAGCAGCGCGACAGCAGCAATATGTTTAAAATGGTTAGCACACTCTCTGTTATGTTCATACAATTTGGAACTGACCTGAGGGGCATCTTGATAGCGATGTAGCGGTCTATGGCAATGGCCAGCAGGCTGAAGATGGAGCTCTGGGTGAGCACCAGCACAAAGCAAGCAATGAAGAGGCAACCATAGAAGTTGGAGCAGAAGCCTGTGCTGATGACGATGGCAAAGGGGATACCCAGCACTCCCACAGCAATGTCTGCCACCGCCAGGGACACCACAAAGAAGTTGGTGATGCTCTGCAGGTTGCTGTTGAGACAGACGGCCCAGCAGACCAGCACATTGCCCAACACAGACAGTACAGCTATCAGCAGCTCCAGCACAATGTAGATGACAGACGCAGCATTGTTCAGCATGGTGAAAAGAGCAGCGAGGTCACTGTGGAGGAGGGAGGACCACTCTCCTCAAGGTCCATAGCTGCAGCCTGGCAGCAGTTCGCTTACTCTATAGGGTGTATCTCACTGCCTGGGACTATGGCTGAGCTCTCCACACAGAGACCACTTCACCTTAAAGCCTCTTAGAAGTCCCACACAGTTGGTGGTCAGATAAGCAGTCCAAAGGCTAAGGCATTCTCCTCACTTAACATATAAGGCATGACAGTCTCCTTTCTGTTATGGTATCTGCTGTCCTGTCTGGCCGTCTCCTCTCAAGTCCTTCCCCGCCACTGTTTGAAGATTCAGCCCTGTGAAACTCAGATGGGGCTCAGACTGAGCCAGGAAGTGATCACATGGGCGTCATACTGCTGCTGATAAAGTGAAGAAAGAGTAAATAAAGTGGAAATGCTGAATGCTGAATGCAGAAATGACTACACAAAATACCAGTGAATAAGAGACTTTCCATCAAATATTAACCACATTTGAAGTCAAACAATAAATTACAATGTATTGTCTGCCATGATACTCTGGAATTTCCAATGTAGCAAGTCAAATAACAATTGTACTGTTTACTTTACATAGACAATGTACTGCATTCCCCATACAACTGCCGGTCATCATCATTGATATTTGATCCGAACCAACATCAAGATCTGCAATAGTGAGCACTGACATCTGACTACGGATTACAGTATACTGACTACATTACACTACCTGGGCAACTGCAGTGGTCATGTTAACACATGATAACTGACTTTCCACCAATCCTCCTTTTTACCATTAACAACAGTCACTAAACTGTAAACCAGGGCTAGAGGAAATAATGTCATGATGATACGGTGGTGTTATGGAGCCACTATCACAGTGACAGTTAAATGTCAGCTGTACCAGAGAGAGGAAGCAGTCAGATGCTTCAGGGACCGGAATTTTCTATGTCCCCCTGAGATCATCCAACCCCTGCCTGATAAGGAGAAAGTAGTCTTGAGGACATCCAGAGACAGAATCACTAAATGAGGTTATCAGGACACCAAATTAAGCATTCAAATTTCGTTAGAGAAGGGTGTCGTCATGCTCAAGAAAAACAAAAAAACAAATAAAAACAATTAAAGTAGTACAGTATGTGGTTTGGGATTACAGCAGGCATAATCTACACTTGAAATGACAATTGTTTTAAACTTGTCAATTTGTCAATCAACTGTGGTCACTGTGCCACGCTCAATTTCCCTGGAATTAAATATGAGTGTGAAGAGGTTTCCAAACTCCTTTCACACAGAACTCTGATCATGTTTATGGAGAATTCCCACAGTGAAGCCAAGGATGTTTTCTGAGGTTACTCATGGTTTCAGGAGAGAGCAGTTGTGATGGAACTGAAAGGCCTTTGCTCTCAGAAACATTTCCATTCAGGTGGGACTGAGGTTTTTTCCGACCAATCTCAGTTACTGTTTTGAATTTATCACACACATACAGTATAAGGCACAGAGGCTGCTGTTGCAAATAGTGTCAGTCTTGGAGCACATGTAACCCAACAGTGACAGATCTGATAGCCATAGACTAGAATACTGTAGGAAAAACCCTTTGCATTGCAAAAAGCCTATAATGCAGTCGTGAAAAGAAAAGGCAACATGTTGTTCCCCCTCACACAGACCTAGTCACAAAAGGACCAGGGAAGGTACAAAGTGGTACCTTCAATATAGAGTTTACAACTGGATTAGAAGTGACATCTCAGTGTGACTGCATATGTGACCCTATATCTCAGTCACCTTACAACAGCAGTCAAAAACGAGGTAATAACAGGGTATTTCAGTTGTCCCCTTTGACAGCACTTGAGGGGTATGAATAGTCCAAGTATAGTCTATAATGTTAAATTCATTTTTATTCCATTGTGAAACAGCTGAAGCAAACAAGAGCTCTGACTGTATTCTGCTGAACAGTGGACCCTGGTGGTTGGATTTAAACCAAGGGTAGTGCTTTGATACTGCATCTCAGATTTAAAGTATTATTTAAAGTAACTGTCTAGTGTTTCCAGATTTCTATGAAATATGAAGGGTCATTAATTACGTGAAATTGTTGTAATTCCAAGAAATTATGATAAAGCATGTTAAAAAGCAGCTTTTCTGTGTTGGAATGGTGTAGACGTACCCCAACAACAGAAGGTTGTGGGTGTATATGGGTCATAAAATAATTATGTAAGTAGACCACCTCACCAGGTGGTGAGGGTAGGCAACAACATCTCCACCCCGCTGATCCTCAACACTGGGGCCCCACAAGGGTGCGTTCTGAGCCCTCTCCTGTACTCCCTGTTCACCCACGACTGCGTGGCCACGCACACCTCCAACTCAATCATCAAGTTTGCGGACGACACAACAGTGGTAGGCTCGATTACCAACAACGACGAGACGGCCTACAGGGAGGAGGTGAGGGCCCTCGGAGTGTGGTGTCAGGAAAATAACCTCACACTCAACGTCAACAAAACTAAGGAGATGATTGTGGACTTCAGGAAACAGCAGAGGGAACACCCCCCTATCCACATTGATGGAACAGTAGTGGAGAGGGTAGTAAGTTTTAAGTTCCTCGGCGTACACATCACAGACAAACTGAATTGGTCCACCTACACAGACAGCATCGTGAAGAAGGCGCAGCAGCGCCTCTTCAACCTCAGGAGGCTGAAGAAATTTGGCTTGTCACCAAAAGCACTCACAAACTTCTACAGATGCACAATCGAGAGCATCCTGTCAGGCTGTATCACAGCCTGGTACGGCAACTGCTCCGCCCACAACCGTAAGGCTCTCCAGAGGGTAGTGAGGTCTGCACAACGCATCACCGGGGGCAAACTACCTGCCCTCCAGGACACCTACACCACCCGATGTCACAGGAAGGCCATAAAGATCATCAAGGACAGCAACCACCCGAGCCACTGCCTGTTCACCCCGCTATCATCCAGAAGGCGAGGTCAGTACAGGTGCATCAAAGCTGGGACCGAGAGACTGAAAAACAGCTTCTATCTCAAGGCCATCAGACTGTTAAACAGCCACCACTAACATTGAGTGGCTGCTGCCAACACACTGACTCAACTCCAGCCACTTTAATAATGGGAATTGATGGGAATTGATGTAAAATATATCACTAGCCACTTTAAACAATGCTACCTAATATAATGTTTACATACCCTACATTATTCATCTCATATGTATACGTATATACTGTACTCTATATCATCTACTGCATCCTTATGTAATACATGTACCACTAGCCACTTTAACTATGCCACTTTGTTTACATACTCATCTCATATGTATATACTGCACTCAATACCATCTACTGTATCTTGCCTATGCCGCTCTGTACCATCACTCATTCATATATCTTTATGTACATATTCTTTATCCCCTTACACTTGTGTCTATAAGGTAGTAGTTTTGGAATTGTTAGCTAGATTACTTGTTGGTTATTACTGCATTGTCGGAACTAGAAGCACAAGCATTTCGCTACACTCGCACTAACATCTGCTAACCATGTGTATGTGACAAATAAAATTTGATTTTGATTTTTTGATTGGCCAGCTCATCGATGACATCATCCTCTGAGGAAATAGCAAACATTTTTTAAATGGTCTGTTTGCGATACAAGTTTGAGGATGGGTTAAAAAAAAAAACATATCAAATTTATGCTTTGGTCACAAATATGAGCATATAGGATGAAACAAAAACATTATTTGGGTATGAGTTAACAGAATATGAATTTATAAATGTTAGATTTTCTCTGGACAGTTACTTTAAGCTTGACACAAAATATGTTCAAGCTTGACACAAAAAGCTAATTAAATAATTACCATGAAGATAAATCAACTGAACATACAGGGCCTCAATAAGTGCACATTATTGTGCTTCATGTAAGACTGTTTGCTGAGGAAACCATCTGACTCCCACTTTAATACACTTACCTGGAGAGGTAAAACCACTGTGGTAAAATGGAAACCTAATATACTTGGCACACCCATCAACATTATCCTTACCAGTAAGTGACAGTATTAGTATCCCTAACTATGTACTCACCTCCATCCTGTAGTTCCCTATCAAAGAGGGAGTATTTGTTTATTTGGATCCCCAATAGCTTTTGCAGAAGCAGCAGCTACTCTTCCTGGGGTCCATAAAAAACACAAAACATGACAAGTAACAAAACACTGATACACTGACAGACAAGGACAGTCACAGAAATGTTAAATACAATGATTTACAAACAACATAACACACAAGGGGATCTGTGTAAACATAATATCTAGAAATACATAAAGTGATTAAAAATGTATTGGGCACAATTATCCATAATATACAGTGCCTTCAGAAAGTATGCATACCCCTTGACTTATTCCACATTTCTTGTGTTACAGTCTGAATTCAAAATCTATAAAAATACAAAAAATCTCACCCATCTACACACAGTACCCCATAATGACAAAGTGAAAACATGTTTTTAGACATATTTCCAAATTGGATAGAATTCCAAGTGTTTGGACTTCTAGTTCACCCTTCTAACTCCATTTTATTAATCTATTATCTATTAATTAATCCAAGTATGTAAACGCTTTGCACACCTGGATTGTACAATATTTGCACATTATTCTGTTCAAAATTCTTCAAGCTCTGTCAAGTTGGTTGTTGATCATTTCTAGACAGCCATTTTCAAGTCTTGCCATAGATTGTCAAGACGATTTAATTGAAATCTGTAACTAGGCCACTCAGGAACATTCAACGTCATTTTGGTAAGCAACTCCAGTGTATCCTGTATTTGGCCTTCTGTTTTAGGTTATTGTCCTGCTGAAAGGTGAATTTGTCTCCTAGTGTCTGTTGGAAAGCAGACTGAACCAGGCATACCCATGATGCAGCCACCAACATTCTTCAAAATATGAAGAGTGGTACTGAGTGATGTGTTGTGTTGGATTTGCCCCAACCATAACGGTTCATTTTCAAACCATTAAGTTAATTTCTTTGCCACATATTTAGCAGGCTTACTTTAGTGCCTTACTGCAAACAGGATGCACGTTTTGGAATATTTTTTATTCTGTACAGTTTTCCTTCTTTTCACTCTGCCATTTAGGTTAGTATTGGGGAGTAACTACAATTCTCAGTTTTCTCCTATCACAGCCATTAAACTCTGTAACTGTTTTAAAATCCTCTTTGGCCTCATGGTGAAATCCCAGAGCTGTTTCTTTTTTCTCTGGCAACTGAGTTAGAAAGGATGCCTGTATCTTGTAGTGGCCAGGTTAATTGATACACCATCCAAAGTGTAATTAATAACTTCACCATGCTCAAAAGGTTATTAAATGTCGGCTTTTATATTTTTTACCCATCTACCAATAGGTGCCCTTGTTTGCGAGCCATTGGAAAACCTCCCTGGTCTTTGTGGTTAAATCTGTGTTTGAAATTCACTTCTCGACTGAGGGACCTTACAGAGAATTGTATGTTTGGGGTACAGAAATGAGGTAGTCTTTCAAAAAGCATGTTAAAACACTATTATTGCACACAGAGTGAGTCCACCCAACTTTTTATGTGACTTAAGGAAATCTTTCCTCCTGAATTTATTTAGGCTTGCCATAACAAAGGGGTTGAATACTTATTGACTCAAGACATTTCAGCGTATCATTTTTTATTAATTTGTTTTAAAAAAAAGTAAAAAAACATAATTCCGTTTTGACATTATGAGATATTGTGTGAAGGCCAGTTACACATAATGTCAATTTAATCCATTTCAAATGCAGGCTGTAACAACAAAATGTGGAAGAAGTCAACGGGTGTAAATACTTTCTGAAGGCACTGTAAGCCTTGCATAGGCTGTCACGTGTCTGTGTATCTGGCCGAAAATCATTTTGATTGCACCAGCACTAACTGTTGTATAAACTTACATTGTCTAACAAAATGTTTAATTAGGCTTTTCATTAAATAGTTAAAATAATTTAAATGCAAACCCCTTGACTTCTATCCAATTCTATGTTCAATAAAAAAACGTACCTTTTTAAATGTATGCCTCGTCGTATTCGAAATTAATTACAATCTTTTTAGAAATGAGTTTGCACCATATTTATAATCATCGCTTAATAAAATAACATAATTCCTCGAAAACCCGTTGTGAAGAATAAGAAATGGGAAACTCAATTTGTTAGGCTACTTGTGCGCTCCGCTCCCACTGTTTCACTACCGATTCTCCGTTCAATACCTCAGGCTGACCAGATTTACACCACGTGATCGCATGGTCGGTGTTCGTGCGGATAATTACTTTTCTACACTAAACCGAGCAACACAGAATGAGAAAACGGACAGTTGTTTTGGTTTTAGACACACATTTTAAAACGGATTTCTTATTTTTTCTTATAAACGCAAACACAATTTGATATTTTGATTTTCACCTGTGGGTGGGGTTAAATGTGGAATGCCTGTCATTGGCCTGGCGTTGCCGGACCACGAACATCGCTTAACCACAGCTCCTATCTTGGTTCATCTGCACCCTTCCAGTCCGTTTGTGGTGGAGGCCGATGCTACTGATGTTGGAGTGGGGGCGGTCCTATCCCAGTGTTCTGCCCTGGACCTCAAGCTACATCTCTGCGCCTCCTCCCATCGCCTCAACGGAAAATAACTACGATGTGGGGAATCGTGAGCTTCGGGAGGCACTGGTTGGAGGAGGCGGAACACCCATTTATCGTGTGGATCGACCACAAGAACCTGGAGTATCCCCGCACCGCAAGCGCCTCAACTCCAGGCAAGCCAGATGGGTCCTGCTGTTCACACGGTTCAACCGTACTGGCCGGGATCCAAGAATGTCAAGCCGGTAATCGGATCTTTATGTCTAACACTGTCTGCGCTGTGGTCCTGGAGTGGGCCCATTCCACCTGGGGTCCCGTCAGACACTGGCCTTCGTAGAACAACGCTTTTGGTGGCCTATGATGGTTCCGGATGTCGCCGCATTTGTCTCTGCCTGCACGATCTGTGCTCAGAATAAGACTCCTCGGTAAGCTCCGGCTGGTCTTCTGCAACCACTGCCTGTTTTCCAAGGCCGCTCACTTCATTCCTCTCCCCCAACTACCCTCAGCCAAGGAGATGGCCCAGCTCATGGTGTAGCACGTCTTCCGGATCCATTGACTGCCCGTGGACATGGTTTCCGACTGGGGGCCACAGTTCTCGTTCTGGAAGGCGTTCTGCGCCCTCATTGGGTCGTCTGCCAGCCTGTCCTCTGGGTTCCAACCCCAGTCCAATGACCAGTCGGAGCGAGCCAACCAGGATCTTGAGACCACTCTGCGCTGCCTGGTCTCCTTCAACCTCATCTCCTGGAGCTAGCAGCTGGTGTGGGTCAAGTACGCCCGCAACACCCTTCCCTGCTCTGCCACGTGCCTATCTCCGTTTGAGGGTTCCCTGGGGTATCAGACCCCGCTCTTCCCCGAGGAAGAGGTCAGCGTACCTTCTGACCAGATGTTTGTCCGCCGCTGTCATCATACCTGCAAGAGAGCCTGGTCGGCCCTCCTCAAGACCACCTCCAGGTATCGATGACAAGAGGGTCGCCATCGGACCCCGGCATTTTCTCGGGCAGAAGGTATGGCTATCCACCCGGGATCTTGTTTGTTTGTCTTCTGTTGCCCCGTACCCTTCGTATACATCCCACCTTTCATAAGCCCAGAGTCAACCCTATGTCTCACAGCCCTTTGTCTTCTGTTTCCAGAAGAGGGGATTATCCCCTGTGTATTTATACCTGTGTTCTTTGTATGTCCATTGCCAGTTCTTCTTGTTTGACAAGTCAACCAGCATTTTTGTACTCAGCTCCTGCTTTTCCCAGTCTCTCTTTTTCTCCCCCTACTGCTTGACCCTGAGCCCGCCTGCCGTCCGGTACCGTTGCCCCACCTCTGGTTTACTGTCCCCTGCCTGCCTTGACCTGTCTATTGCCTGCCCCTGTTGGAATATTAAACCATTGTCAATTTGACATGTCTGCATCTGGGTCTTACCTTGATTCCCGATAGCTAACCATTTACAATAACAGCAGTTCTAACTGATATATTCTAGCTAGTCACCTCCAAAATGATTGGCAAAAAATACTTTATAAATACAAATACTGAGCTATATTGTAGGCCTACGCAAAAAAAAAGTATATTTTATACAATTGCTCAAATATGTTTAAGTAATTTAAAAAAAGGTGTCAATTATTGGCACCCGTTTTCAATACTTTGTGTACCTTGCCCTTGTGAGGATAACAGCATTTAGCCTTTTTCTAGAACTCAGATCATTCCTCCATACAGAATCTTTCCAGAGCCTTGATATCCTTCGGTCTGCACTTATGGACTGCCCTCTTCAATTCAAACCACAGGTTCTCAATGGGGTTCAAGTCCGGAAACCGAGATGGTCATTGCAAAATGTAGATTTTGTGGTAAATTAACAATTTCTTTATGGATTTTAATGTGTGCTTGGGTCATTGTCTAGTTTTACGATCCACTTGAGGCCAAGTTTCAGCCTCATGGCTTAGGCAACCAGGTTTTTGGCTAAAATGTCCTGGTACTTGGTAGAGTTCTTGATGCTGTTGACCCTAACAAGAGCCCCAGGACTAGTGGAAGCAAAACATCCCTATAAAATCAAAGATCCACCACCATATTTTACAGTAGGTATGAGGTTCTTTTCTGCATATGCATCCTTCTTTCAAAGCCAAAACCACCACTGGTGTGTGTAGACAAAAAGCTCTATTTACATCTTATCTGACCATAGCACCCAGTTCCAATCTAAGTGTCATGAGAATTTTCAATCCCAATGATAACTATCAATCAATCAATAGCTTTGACCAATCCCCGAGGTTTGTAAGACCGTGGGTATAATAATAATTAGGCAAAGACTCAGCTTTATGCAAAAGGTCTGTACAGTTTATTCAGAGGACGTTCTAAAGTCAAGAATACAAAGACATCCATTTTACGCCAGGCTCCTTTATTACGCACATACTTTCACACAAACAGTAGATATCCTACGCACATACATACACACAAACAGTAGGTGAGTTTTATCCTTCTCCATAGTTCTCACCACTGTGTATCACTACCTAGCCGACAGTTCCATTCCCCCGAGATTAGGGAAACCTTGAGAAGTAAGGACGTCAGAGGACAAAAATCAGTTAACCACCTAACTGAGGAACTCAATTTAACTTTGCGCAATACCCTAGATGCAGTTGCACCCCTAAAAACTAAAAACATTTGTCATAAGAAATGATCTCCCTGGTATACAGAAAATACCCGAGCTCTGAAGCAAGCTTCCAGAAAATTGGAACGGAAATGACAGTCTTTCGACTGGCTTGGAAAGACAGTACCGTGCAGTATCGAAGAGCCCTCACTGCTGCTCGATCATCCTATTTTTCCAACTTAATTGAGGAAAATAAGAACAATCCGAAATTTATTTTTGATACTGTCGCAAAGATAACTAAAAAGCAGCATTCCCCAAGTGAGGATGGATTTCACTTCAGCAGTAATAAATTCATGAACTTCTTTGAGGAAAAGATCATGATCATTGGAAAGCAAATTACGGACTCCTCTTTAAATATGCGTATTCCTCCAAAGCTCAGTTGTCCTGAGTCTGCACAACTCTGCCAGGACATAGGATCAAGAGAGACGCTCAAGGGTTTTACTACTAGATCTCTTTACACAATGATGAAAATAATCATGGCCTCTAAACCTTCAAGCTGCATACTGGACCCTATTCCAACTAAACTACTGAAAAAGCTGCTTCCTGTGCTTGGCCCTCCTATGTTGAACATAATAAACAGCTCTCTATCCACCGGATGTGTACCAAACTCACTAAAAGTGGCAGTAATAAAGCCTCTCTTGAAAAAGCCAAACCTTGACCCAGAAAATATAAAAAACTATTGGCCTGTATCGAATCTTCCATTCCTTTCAAATATTTTAGAAAAAGCTGTTGCGCAGCAACTCACTGCCTTCCTGAAGACAAACAATGTATACGAAATGCTTCAGTCTGGTTTTAGACCTCATCATAGCACTGAGACTGCACTTGTGAAGGTGGTAAATTACCTTTTAATGGCGTCAGACCGAGGCTCTGCATCTGTCCTCGTGCTCCTAGACCTTAGTGCTGCTTTTGATACCATCGATCACCACATTCTTTTGGAGAGATTGGAAACCCAAATTGGTCTACACGGACAAATTCTGGCCTGGTTTAGATCTTATCTGTCGGAAAGATATCAGTTTGTCTCTGTGAATGGTTTGTCCTCTGACAAATCAACTGTAAATTTTGGTGTTCCTCAAGGTTCCGTTTTAGGACCACTATTGTTTTCACTATATATTTGACCTCTTGGGCATGTCATTCGAAAACATAATGTTAACTTTCACTGCTATGCGGATGACACACAGCTGTACATTTCAAAGAAACATGGTGAAGCCCCAAAATTGACCTCACTAGAAGCTTGTGTTTCACCCATAATGAAGTGGATGGCTGCAAACTTTCTACTTTTAAACTCGGACAAAACAGAGATGCTCCCAAGAAACAAAGTGATCTTCTGTTGAATCTGACAATTAATCTTGATGGTTGTACAGCTGTCTCAAATAAAATTGTGAAGGACCTCGGCGTTACTCTGGACCCTGATCTCTCTTTTGACGAACATATCAAGACTGTTTCAAGGACAGCTTTTTTCCATCTACGTAACATTGCAAAAATCAGAAACTTTCTATCCAAAAATGATGCAGAAAAATTAATCCATGCTTTTGTTACTTCTAGGTTAGACTACTGCAATGCTTTACTTTCCGGCTACCCGGATAAAGCACTAAATAATCTTCAGTTAGTGCTAAATACGCCTGCTTAGAATCCTGACTAGAACCAAAAAAATGTACCATATTATTCCAGTGCTAGCCTCCCTACACTGGCTTCCTGTTAAGGTAAGGGCTGATTTCAAGGTTTTACTGCTAACCTACAAAGAATTACATGGGCTTGCTCCTACCTATCTTTCTGATTTGCTCCTGCCGTACATACCTACACGTACGCTACGGTCACAAGACGCAGGCCTCCTAATTGTCCCTAGAATTTCTAAGCAAACAGCTGGAGGCAGGGCTTTCTCCTATAGAGCTCCATTTTTATGGAATGGTCTGCCTACCCATGTGAGAGACGCAGACTCGGTCTCAACCTTTAAGTCTTTACTGAAGACTCATCTCTTCAGTGGGTCATATGATTGAGTGTAGTCTGGCCCAGGAGTGTGAAGGTGAACGGAAAGGCTCTGGAGCAACGAACCGCCCTTGCTGTCTCTGCCTGGCCGGTTCCCCTCTCTCCACTGGGATTCTCTGCCTCTAACCCTATTACAGGGGCTGAGTCACTGGCTTACTGGTGTCCCTAGGAGGCGTGCGTCACTTGAGTGGGTTGAGTCCCTGACGTGATCTTCCTGTCTGGGTTGGCGCCCCCCCCTTGGGTTGTGCTGTGGCGGAGATCTTTGTGGGCTATACTCGGCCTTGTCTCAGGATGGTAAGTTGCTGGTTGAAGATATCCCTCTAGTGGTGTGGGGACTGTGCTTTGGTAAAGTGGGTGGGGTTATACCCCCACAGGGCCAAACAGGCAGGATATCATCGGATGGGGTCACAGTGTCTCCTGACTTCTCCTGTCTCAGCCTCCAGTATTTATGCTGCAGTAGTTTATGTGTCGGGGGGCTAGGGTAAGTTTGTTATATCTGGAGTACTTCTCCTGTCTTATCCGGTGTCCTGTGTGAATTTAAGTATGCTCTCTCTAACTCTCTCTTTCTCTCGGAGGACCTGAGCCCTAGGACCATGCCTCAGGACTACCTGGCATGATGACTCCTTGCTGTCCCCAGTCCACCTGGCCGTGCTGCTGCTCCATTTTCAACTGTTCTGCCTGCGGCTATGGAATCCTGACCTTTTCACCGGACGTGCTACCTGTCCCAGACCTGCTGTTTTCAACTCTCTAGAGACAGCAGGAGCGGTAGAGATACTCTTAATGATCGGCTATGAAAAGCCAACTGACATTTACTCCTGATGTGCTGACTTGCTGCACCCTCGACAACTACTGTGATTATTATTATTTGATCATGCTGGTCATTTATGAACATTTGAACATCTTGGCCATGTTCTGTTATAATCTCCACCCGGCACAGCCAGAAGAAGACTGGCCACCCCTCATAGCCTGGTTCCTCTCTAGGTTTCTTCCTATGTATTGGCCTTTCTAGGGAGTTTTTCCTAGCCACCGTGCTTCTACACCTGCATTGCTTGCAGTTTGGGGTTTTAGGCTGGGTTTCTGTACCGCACTTTGAGATATCAGCTGATGTAAGAAGGGCTATATAAATATATTTGATTTGAAGTACTCCCTGTCCTCATAAGTTTCTCAGAGTCCTAGCCAGGTCGGTTCAAACACACTTTAATTGTTCTTTTGTATTTTCTTAGGCACACACACATTTCTCTCTTTCCCAGTCCAACCTAATTGGACTGATGTTTAATACTGTAATTATTCCTTCTACATGCTACATAAACTATACTCCCTAATGATTACGTTTCAGGGTAGAATTATTTAATCATCTTCAAACATATAAATTATTTTATCACTAAGTGCCAATGCCGTTTAGCAAACTCCAGGCGTTTACATTTGTTGTTTGCTCTGAATAAAGTTTTGTTTTATTGCAACTCTTCCAAATAGCCTATAAATCAAATGTTATTGGTCACATACACATATTTAGCAGATGTTATTGCGGGTGTAGCGAAATGCTTGTGTTCCTAGATCCAACAGTGCATTAGTATCTAAAAACGATTCACAAGAATACACATCTAAAAGTAAAAGAATGGAATTAAGAAATATATAGAGCTATGTCGTAGTGGTATGAATTAAAATACAGTAGAATAGACTACAGTATATCCATATGAGATCAGTAAAGCAGTTCATAAACATTAAAGTGGCCAGTGATTCCAAGTCTGTCTATAGGGCAGCAGCCTCTAAGGTGCAGGTTTGCGTAACCGGGTGGAAGCAGGCTAGTGATGGCTATTTAAACAGTCTGATGGCCTTGAGATTGAAAAACAGCTTCTGTCTCTCGGTCCCAGCTTTGATGCACCTGTACGGACCTCTACTTCTGGATGATAGTAGGGTGAACAAGCTGTGGCTCAGGTGGTTGATGTTTTTGATGATCTTTTTGGCCTTCTTGTGACATCGGGTAATCATTAGATTAAGCCGCCTCAATATTTGTAGCCATAGGCGGTAATATCTTTCTAGGAGTTTATCCGTCGTCAGTATTGTGAGACACTGAAAGATTTGAATGGAGAAAGCTGATTCAAGAGCAGCACTCCTTTTCTTTTGATCCTATCAGTATCGACACATGCTCCAACGACGCACTTAACAGTTTTATCTGTGTGGCGTTTTGGGAAACACACATCTTCGGCCATTGTAGGAAAGATGCATCATGAAAACAATCATAAGCCTCAAAAGTTCCATCGCTATCAGGAAACCGGGCCCAAGTCAAAACATTGTGTTGCAGTGTGTTAAAGCACTGCGGAGAAAAAACAACAACGACTGGGATTGTAATCCATTAAGGTTACAAAATTTGGTTAGTTTGTAGACTGTGTTAGTTTTATTCAAAGAAAATAGTCTGCGAAATGTATAGGCCTAGCCTACGTTTCACATGAAAGTGGTGTTTGCATAAGATGAGAGCGGCATCGATTTCAGCGCCAGGGAACTGGACAGCTCCCCCAACTGAATCATGTAAAAAACCGAACATGCCCCCAACGATGCTCTTAGCAGTGGGTCAGCATATGCGGGAACGCCTTCCAGATTGTTGAAAAAGCATTCCAGGTAAAGCTGGTTGAGAGAATGTCAAGAGTATGCAAAACTGTCATTAAGGCAAAGAGTGGCTGGTTTGAAAAACCTCAAATGTGTTTTGATTTGTTTATCACTTTGTTGGTTACTACATGACTCCATGTGTTATTTCATAGTTTTGATGTCTATTATTCTACAATGTAGAAAATAATAAAAATAAAAACCCTGGAATGAGTAGGTGTGTCCAAACTTTTGACTCTTACTGTATGTATGTATGTATAAATAAT
The DNA here is from genome assembly GCF_018296145.1 of Oncorhynchus tshawytscha. NCBI lineage: Eukaryota > Metazoa > Chordata > Actinopteri > Salmoniformes > Salmonidae > Oncorhynchus > Oncorhynchus tshawytscha. The sequence continues at coordinate 23,175,830 of NC_056432.1, forward strand.
TACCAGAACAAGGCTGCTGGCTGTATTCCAAATCCCACTGGCTAGCTGACTGAATTAAACACTATTTCATCAAACAATGAATGTCCCAATCTAATTTGATATAATAGCATGATCTAAATCACACAAGTAGTTTAATATGCCCTCTTACAGGGAATCAGCGACAGAGTATTACTGTTTCCTGTTTCATAAGAGAGGATTCAAGGAATTACGTTTTGTTTATCAGTGCCTTCATTAAAAACTTCAGACTAGTAATCTGATTATAACACATATAGTGCTACAGTTAAATCATAGCCTTTTACTCTATAAAAGGAGATATGACTGAAATAACCACATGAACAATTGTGTTCACAAAACACGTACCTGTTGCAGTGATCCTTTAATATTACTTTCTGCAAAATAAAATGTAAACACATATAGAAAACCTTAATCAACCATTTCTAAAAAGGAGAAAGAGGATCATAATACATGAGCATTTGGTCTACTTCCCTACACAACACCATACTCTTTCTATTATCAGTATCAAATCAACAGGACACGTCTTTCTTTCAAGATACTCCTTTGGCAATTAAGTGGCAACCATGACTTCTTAAAACCAGAATAAGACGCCATTGATCTCTTGGTCTCCTTATTACCGAGTAAAACTCCGGCAAGAATGACATTCATTTGAATGCAAAAAGCACCATTAATAAGAAAGAAAAGAAAGGCTTAGAAACATATAATACCTTTCAAGTTAACAAAATTAACTTATAACAAATGGACCCGTAAAACAAAATAAAACATGCTTGAAGTTCTTTTCACATTTGTTGTGATGTAGTGAAGAAATAAGCAGAAGAACATGCGGAGCAAAATAAAGTCTAAAGAAGCCACGGAAAATTAGCAACTTATTGAATGAACTACAGTTGAAGTCGGAAGTTTACATACACCTTAGCCAAATACATTTAAACTCAGTTTTTCACAATTCCTGACGTTTAATCCTAGTCAAAATTCCCTGTTTTAGGTCAGTTAGGATTACTTTATTTTAAGAATGTGAAATGTCAGCATAATAGTAGAGAGAATGATTTATTTCAGCTTTTATTTCTTTCATCACATTCCCAGTGGGTCAGAAGTTTACATATACTAATTGAGTGTTTGGTAACATTGCCTTTAAATTGTTTAACTTGGGTCAAACACTATTCTGCTCTTTTGCACACCAGTATTTCTACTTGCACATCGATCACTCCAGTGTTAATTTGCTAAATTGTAATTACTTCGCTACTATGGCCTATTTATTGCCTTACCTCCTCACGCCATTTGCACACTGTATAGACTTTCTTTTTTTCTATTGTGTCATTGACTGTACGCTTGTTTATTCCATGTGTAACTCTGTGTCGCATTGCGTTGCTTTATCTTGGCCAGGTCGCAGTTGTAAATGAGAACTTGTTCTCAACTAGCCTACCTGGTTAAATAAAAGGTGAACTATATATATTTTTTATAACAAACCGAGTCAGGTTTGTAGGCCTCCTTGCTCGCACTCGCTTTTTCAGTTCTGCCCACAAATTTTCTATAGGATTGAGGTCAGTGCTTTGTGATGGCCACACCAATACCTTGACTTTGTTGTCCTTAAGCCATTTTGCCACAACTTTGTAAGTGTGCTTGGGGTCAATGTCCATTTGGAAGACCCATTTGCAACCAAGCTTTAACTTCCTGACTGATGTCTTGAGATGCTGCTTCAATATATCCACATAATTTTCCTTCCTCATGACTGCATCTATTTGGTGAAGTGCACCGGTTCCTCCTGCAGCAAGGCAACCGCACAATATGATGCTGCCACCCCCATTTTTCACAGTTGGGATGGTGTTCTTTGGCTTGCAAGCCTCCCCCTTTTTCCTCCAAACATAACGATGGTCATTATGTCCAAACAGTTCTATTTATGGCCCAACAGTTCTATTTTTGTTTCATCAGACTAAAGGACATTTCTCCAAAAAGTATGATCTTTGTCCCCATGTGCAGTAGCAAACTGTAGTCTGGCTTTATTATGGCGGTTTTGGAGCAGTGGCTTCTTCCTTGCTGAGCGGCCTTTCAAGTTGTCGATATAGGACTCATTTTACTGTGGATATAGATACTTTTGTACCCGTTTCCTCCAGCATCTTCACAAGGTCCTTTGCTGTTCTGAGATTGATTTGCACTTTTCACACCAAAGTACATTCATCTCTAGGAGACAGAACACATCTCCTTCCTGAGCAGTATGATGGCTGTGTGGTAACATGGTGTTTATACTTGCATACTATTGTTTGTACAGATGAATGTGGTACCTTCAGGCGTTTGGAAATTGCTCCCAAGGATGAACCAGACTTATGGCGGTCTACAATTTTTTTTCTGAGGTCTTGGCTGATTTCCCCATGATGTCAAACAAACAGGCACAGAGTTTGAAGGTAGGCCTTGAAATACATCCACAGGTACACCTCCAATTGCCTCAAATGATGTCAATTAGCCTATCAGAAGCTTCTAAAGCCATGACAATTTTCTGGAATTTTCCAAGCTGTTTAAAGGCACAGTCAACTTAGTATGTAAACTTTGACCCACTGGAATTGTGATACAGTGAATTGTAAGTGAAATAATCTGTCTGTAAACAATTGTTGGTAAAAATGATTTGTGTCATGCACAAAGTAGATAAACTATAGTTTTGGCAAGTTGGTTAGGATAACAAGACATTTGTGGAGTGGTTAAAAAACAAGTTTTAATGACTCCAAACTAAAATGTATGTAAACTTCAGACTTCAACTGTATGTTCTTCAGTGGTGATATGTCAAGATGAAAGATAAATACAATGTCAAAACATCAGACTATAATGTTAGGGAAAAGTTTCAGTCCTCATAAATTACAACATATACAGTGGCTTCAGAAAGTATTCACACCCCTTGACTTTCTCCACATTGCTGTTATAGCCTGCATTTAAAATTGATTAAATTGAGATGTGTGTCACAGGCCTACCCACAACACCATAATGTCAAAGTGGAATCGTGCATTTAGATTTTGTTACAAAATAATCAAAAATGAAAAGCTAAAAACGGAGGCAATAAGTATTCAACCCTTTTGTTATGGCCTAAATAAGTTCAGGAGTAAAAATGTGCTTAACAACTCACATAATAGGTTGCATGGAGTTTATTGGCTGTGATAAGAGAAAACTGAGATTGTAGTTACTACAAAATACTAACCTAATTGACAGAGTGAAAAGAAGGAAGACTGTACAGAATACAACATTCAAAAACATGCATCCTGTTTGCAACAAGGCACTAAAGTAAAACTGCAACAAAAAGTATGTTTTTTCCCCTGAAGAAAGTGTTACGTTTGGGGTAAATCCAATACAACAAATTACAGAGTACCACTTCATATTTTCAAGCATAGTAGTTGCTGCAACATGTTATGGGTATGCTTGTAATCGTTAGGGACTGGGGAGTTTCAGGGTAATAAAGAAACAGAAATGTGCTTAGCACAGAAAAATCCTTTCAGCAGGACAATAACCTAAAACAAGGCCAAATATACACTGGAGTTGCTTACCAAGAAGACAGTGAATGTTCCTGAGTGGCCGAGTTAGTTTACTTAAATCTACGCTAATACCTGAAAAGGGTTCTCTAGCAATGATCAACAACCAATTTGACAGAGCTTGAAGAATTTAGAAAATAATAAAATGGGCAAATGTTGCACAATCCAGGTGTGGAAAGCTCTAAGAGACTTACCCAGAAAGACTCACAGCTGTAATCACTGACAAAGGTGCTTCCACAAAGTAATGACTCAGGGGTGTGACAACTTTAGATATTTCAGTATTTAATTTAATACATTTGAAAAAATCTCTAAAAACATGCATTCACGTTGTCATTATGGGATATTGTGTGCAGTAAATGTGATCAAAAAAATGTAGTTAATCCATTTGGAATTCAGGCTGTAACAACAAAAAGTGGAATAAGTCAAGGGGTTTGAATACTTTGATGGCACTGTACCACTTATCAATACCAATGTATATTGGAACATGATCAAGAGACATTCCGAGGGTGTTTTAGGGATATGCAAAATACATTTCAAATTCACATGCGTATAACACACACTTGTACATGTGTGAAATAGGACAAATATAAGCACACCCAACCAAGTATTATTACATTGTGTACTTGGCAAGAAGTAGCAGAGGAGCTTCACATAATAGAATCATAGCAAACCAACTACTGTTGGATCCAATGCAAGTCAGATTTTAGCCACAGGTTTGCAGTAATGGCCATGGGAAATATAAATACATGAGATTTAGATGTAACATACTATGCAATGTTCAACAGTAAATACTGTACATCACAAAATCACAGCTCATGCGCTCTGAACACAAATTAGTGTTCATCCATACAATCCCTCCCTACAACTTAAACCACAGTCTTACTCTTCAACCACACTGATCGACAAAAATAAAAAATGACCACCCATGCTCCTAGTTGTGCTTGGTCAGTGAGTGCCTCAATCACCATGCAGTGCATGGAAAGCAGACCGGAGTTAATGTGCTTTCAAATATATTTTTTAAAAATATATAATTTTTATTTTTTTAAAGTCCCTCAAAAGTTTCATCGCCACATACAAGTGTGTTATATCGTAGATGTATGGGGGCCTAAACTAAGGTGTTACGGCAACGAGGGAGTATCCACAGCTTCCTGCACTATTCTGAAATTATACAGTAGTGTGGTTGGAAACAAACGAAAGGCAACAAGCCAGCTTATGTTATGAGCTTATGAGAGATATCAGTGCAGCAGTGTGATGAAGTCATAGACTGGTCACATACACTACATAACCAAAAGGTATGTGGACACCTGCTCGTCGAACATCTCATTACAAAATCATGGACAATAATATGGAGTTGGTCCCCCCTTTGCTGCTATAACAGCCTCCCCTCTTCTGGGAAGGCTTTCCACTAGATGTTGCAGGAACTTGCTTCCATTCAGCCACAAAAGCATTACTGAGGTCGGCCACTGATGTTGGGCGATTGGGTCTGGCTTGCAGTCGGCGTTCCAATTCATCCCAAAGGTGTTTTATGAAGTTGAGGTCAGGGCTCTGTGCAAACCATTTCTAGATATTTCTCGCTTTGTGCACAGGGGCATTGTCATGCTGAAACAGGAAAGGGCCTTCCCCAAACTGTTGCCACAAAGTTGGAAGCACAGAATTGTCTAAAATGTCAGTATGTTGTAGTGTTAAGATTTCCCTTCACTGGAAGCAGCCTGAAGACCCAGATCTTTATTCCTCCTCCACCAAACTTTACAGTTGGCACTATGCATTGGGGCAGGTAGCGTTCTCCTGGCAGCCGCCAAACCCACATTTGTCTGTCACACTGCCAGATGGTGAAGTGTGATTCATCACTCCAGAGAACGCGTTTCCACTGCTCCAGGGTGCAATTGCGACAAGCTTTACACCACTCCAGCCAACGTCTGTGAGCCAACTCCAGGTCCCGTTCTGTGAGCATGTGTGGCCTACCACTTTGCGGCTGAGCTGTTGTTGCTCATAGACGTTTCCACTTCACAATAAAAAAAACTTAAAGTTGACCGGGGCAGTTATAGCAGGGCAGAAATTTGACAAACTGACTGGTTGGAAAGGTGGCATCCTATGACAGTGCCAGGTTGAAAGTCACTGAACTCTTTAGCAAGGCCATTCTCCTGCCAATGTTTGTCTATGGAGATTGCATGGCTGTGTGCTCGATTCCATACACCTGAAAGCAACGGGTGTGGCCGAAATAGCCGAATCCACTCATTTGAAGGGGTATCCACATACTTTTGTATATATAATGTCCTTTAACATTTCTAACACTTGCCTCACTATACTGGATGGTGGATTAAACCACACTAATAAACCCACAGAAACTAATAGGCAGAGGCACAATAACATGACAGTCATTCTTCATTCCAATATCTTTCTTGCCAACTATGTAAACTACATAGAATTGAGTTCCACATTAATGTTAGTAAGGCTTTATATCAATGAAGTAAATTGGGTGAAGATAGCGCAGATATATAATTTACATAGGTGTTACTTAAGCATTTCTTGTAGTTATAATTTGCTGTGCAAATTTCTTTGTAGGCTAGGTAAATGTTACTGGCAAGATGGAATATATCAACTTACAAAAAGTTTGTTTACACACACACACACACACACACACGATTAGTTAAATCCATTGTGAATTGAGCTCAGAGTATCTAATAACACATCAATCTTATAGTTCAAGAGCACTGGACTGTGAACAATCCTGGGAGTTCAATGTATGGAATGCAAATCAGTCTGCTGTTGGTGGAAGTAATGTGTCAACACTAACAATATGTTAATACATTTGGGTCCAACAGCAAAACTGATGCATTTTGCAGTTGAAAAACTTTTCCAATCTTGATTGATGACGACAACAAAAGTGACTATGAAGAATATTCAACCTTGAGACTCAACATCCTGGCCAAACAGTCCAATCAAATCACCAAGAAGCAGGGCTTTTGCCAAGTCTAGCCCTGGACTTCACATAAGGAAAAAACACATTCCTTTTTTGGTTCAGGATTAAGACAGTTCTATGTGAGAAAGCTGTCACGGAGAGGCATTGTGTTGGTCCCGTAAAGTTCATTGGTCTCTGTTACCAATACAAAATGCTACTGTAGCAATGTTCACGCTCCTAAAAACAGACCAAAAGCACATCAACATTGTAGCTTGAATCTAACAGGTGATCGTGAGAGCACCTGACAGCTTTATCCCTTATGATGTAGCTAGTGTTTTTCATATAACTGCTGAATAACTAGTGTTTCTAAAAAGCTTCACTTCGATTTCTCCAAAGATGCTTTGAAAGCATGGAGCATTGAAACAGTTTCATTGAGACATTTTTGCTACAACCTCTTAGGAAGTCAGTGATGCGATTTAAACAGGCACTTAATCCATGATAAAAGATTAACCTGCACCTGACAAAGTGTTCCATTTGTCCCTCTTATTTCCATAGAAAATAAGTGCCATGAACATACTACACACAATGGGTATGGTTTGGCTGAAACATTTTGGATAACCCCTTGACTAGAAGAGTAAAGGCTGGGTGCAAGGCACAACGACTGGGATAGTCTGTAGCATGTTCTCCAACTGGTTTAACCAGATCATTTGGATTAAGGGTCATCTCAACCGGGTTATCCAGTAGCGGATCAGAGTAAAAATAGAATCCCCAACAGAGCAGGCCCTGAATAGGTGCTTGAAGTGCCCTTAAGCTGTGTGTCCATCACACTTAAGTTGTCAGTGAAAAGGGCAAGACTGTTCACAATAGCAATATTATGAATAGCTTGCAGTGAGCTTATTTGTATGTTTCTTATGGCGATTCAAAACTAGCAGGCCTCTAGACCAGAGACAGAGTGGCCGGCGTGTGGCACGGCTGGGATGAAGGGTGGTTCAGTGAAGTGAGCTATAACACCAGAGTTGAATGTCGAGTTGAAGTGTTGGAGGTGCAGTGAGGTCAGAGGAGCTTCCGAGCAGGGCTGCAGGTTGTGCTTGCAGTGTTGGGTGGGGAAATCACATCAGGTCTCAAAGTACTTGTAGATGGCCGTGACGTAGGTCATCACACTCTGCCAGTCTGGTCTCTCAGTACTGGCCATCTCATTGAGGTCCTGCAACAGAGAATGAGACCACGGGGGTGACAGAAGCTTTGTCGTTAAGACACATAATGCCTTGGAAAAAGTCCTTGCCATTTGTTCATCTTTATCATTTATTTATATAAAAACTTGAAATAACATGCTGTTGTTGTCTAGGTCAGAGATCCACAATCGGACTAGAAATAACTGTGGAGGTCAGAAAAGTGCTTTTGTGGCATACATTCTGAAAATAAGAGCTTGCCTCTTCTATTTCTGGAACCAAGTGAACCCATAAAACAAATGTCAGGACAATTATATTATACCTAGCTATGGATAGTGAAATACACTCATGTGAGGACTTATTTTGTGAAAAGGGCTAAAATAGCTGTCCAGGTGATGCTATGAAACTGCACCTGCAAGCCTGCTCAATGAAGGCAGTTTCAGCTAAAAGATCCTCTCTACTGGAGTCTGCCTATAAGAGCCAGTGAGTACAGTCCACAATCTCAACAAATCACAGAACATACCATCCTCAACATGCAATAGAATAGCAGGCCACAATTCACAACCTTGCCAGTGACATTGGTGATTTTTAAAGGTGAAATGAGCCTGAAAGATTCTCTATTCAAAATGAGATTTTTTTTAAGCATGTCAGATATAGTTTTGAATATAATCCTGTGAAAATATTCAGTTCAGTTAATCTTTCACTTACCAGAGTGGACTTGATCCCCACACTCTCTGCAGCCTGGAAGGCTAGTGTGAAATTTCGCCTCTAAAGATAGGGAGACAAAAACACACTATAATGATCCCTGATGACAGATTAATGAGACAACTGTAAACAATAGCTAGGTTCTCATCCAATTGGTGACAGATTTATGTAAATATTCAAAAACCTACATAAAAACAATATGCACATTTTCCCACCAGAGTTTCCATCAAACTGACATGGTGCAGATAAAGCATGTGCGTGCCGACATGGTGCAGATAAAATGACATGTGGTTATGTTCCCATGTACCGAATTAAAAAAATCTAAGTTAAATGGGCTTCCATCGCAACTTCAACTCTAACGATGATTTTGTCACAAAAATTGTTGCGATAAATAGTAAACTTGCACAACCTGGTTTTAGCACACGCTCTCTAGACTTGGCTGAAAGTGGACAGGGGGTTATATGATTTTAAAAGAGCAAGAATTTTATTTAATATTTGGCAGCCAAGCACCGATCATCATGTCATCAGCATTCACATAATAGCCTACCTTTGATATTTAGCCTATTGTAAATTTGCATGATTACCGTACTCAAACACAAATAAACTTTTGATGCTTTTCCACGTGGTGGTGGTAGGCCAATATTATCTTGTGACTCCGAATTTACTTCGATATGATATTATATCAATATTTCCACATAAAGGCATTTCCACTGCATTTCTTGAATAATTCATTTTAGTCACAAAAAGATCCCACCAGGTCGAACGAAACAAATCGTCTGTCGACATTTGTGAATTTGCACCAACATTTCCTGTTTCCATAAGCCCTGTTGTGACTTATTTTAGTCAGGTAATTCTTCCACATGTAATGGTTGGATGGAAATCTGGACATAGTTCTTTGACACATTGTTATTCATCATCATCATCACCACCACCGGAGGTAGGCTTGCCTTGTCCTGGCTCGTGAGCTCCTGGTAGGGGATGTGAGCAGGCAGGTAGGTGTGTAGCACAGCGCAGAACGCAAGGCCGTCGTTCCAGCTGCTGCTGAAGTTTGTTATGTCGATGTTCTGCCAGAAAGGGGGGCAAAGGGTTATTTTCATTGTAGTGCAAATGTACAGTGTAAAGACATGTGGGATGCAGGAGGAGTTTGGTATTGATAATACAATATATAACTGGGTCAGGTCCCAGACCTTGGTCCTAAAAGCATCATGCTGCTTCATCCTACTGGTGGCTATAATGTCTCAAATAAACAGGCTTGTGTTCCCCAAGAACAAGCTGTTTTATGAGAATGACCTCGTTTCTCTGAAGAATGAGGTCGTATACACTGAGTGTACAAAACATTAAGAACACATTGCAAATATTGAGTTGCACCTCTTTTTGCCCTCAGAACAGTCTCAATGCATCAGGTCATGCACTCTACAAGGTGTCGAAAGCGTTCCACAGGGATGCTGGCCCATGTCGACTCCAATGCTAGGGTTCCCACAGTTGTGTCAAGTTGGCTGGATGTCCTTTGGGTGGGGGACCATGCTTGATACACAAGGGAAACTTTTGAGTGTGAAAAACCCAGCAGCGTTGCAGTTCTTGACACATCACATTTACATAAGTATTCAGATCCTGTACTCAGAACTTTGTTGAAGCACCTTTGACAGTGATTACAACCTTGAGTCTTCTTGGGTATGACGTTACAAGCTTGGCACACCTGTATTTGGGGTGTTTCTCCCATTCTTCTCTGCAGATCCTCTCAAGCTCTGTCAGGTTGGATGGTGAGCATCGCTGCACAGCTATTGTCAGGTCCCTCCATAGATGTTTGATCGGGTTCAAGTCCGGGCTCTGGCTGGGCTACTCAAGGACATTCAGAGACTTGTCCGGAAGCTACTCCTGCATTGTCGTAGCTGTGTGCTTAGGGTCGTTGTCCTGTTGGAAGGTGAACCTTCGCCCAGTCGGAGGTCCTGAGCGCTCTGGAACAGGTTCATCAAGGATCTCTCTGTACTTTGCTTTGTTCATCTTTCCCTCGATCCTGACTAGTCTCCCAGTCCCTGCCGCTAAAAAACATCCCCAGAAATGTTTTGGTATCCTTCCCCAGATCTGTGCCTCGACACAATCCTGTCTCTGAGCTCTACGGACAATTCTTTTGACCTCATAGCTTGGTTTTTGCTCTGGAAGCTAAATAAACTCACACCTGTTTAGGCGAGATGCTGGTTAGTGGAGTAGAACACTTGAAAAAGGAGAGCTGCACACTCTAGGAGCTCAGATGAAATAATTCAATAACCAACATTGACAGACAAGCGGTCTTCATCATTGGTTTTTGCTCTGACATGCACGGTCAGGTGTGTGCCTTTCCAAATCATGTCCAATGTCCAATCAATTTAATTTACCACAGGTGGACTCCAGTCAAGTTGTAGAAACATCACAAGGATGATCAATGGAAACAGGATGCACCGGAGCTCAATTTCAAGTCTCATAGCAAAGGGTCTGAATACTTATGTTAATAAGGTAACTGTTTTTGAAATGTTCAAAATGTCTAAAAACCTGTTTTCGCTTTGTCATTATTGGATACTGTGCGTAGTTTTTATTTATATATCAACTTTAAAATAAGGCTGTAACATAAAATGTGGAAAAAGGTCATTACCTTCCGAATGCACTGTAAATCTTTTGTCTTGCCCATTCACCTTCTGAATGGCACACATACTGTACACAATCCACGTCTCAATTGTCTCAAGGCTTAAAAGTCCTTCTTTAACCCATCTCCTACCCTTCATACACTGATTGAAGTGGATTTAACAAGTGACATTTATAAGGGATCATAGCTTTCACCTGGTCAGTCTATGTCATGAAAGAGCTGGTGTTATTAAATGTTTTGTATACTTAGTGTATGTTGATTGAGTATGATGTGTCTGCTCAAGTTATTCTGACCAGATGAAACGATCAATCAAATATATTTTATAAAGCCTTTTTACATCAGCAGCTGTCAAAGTGCTTATACAGATATAGCAATGCAGATGTAGAAGCACAGGGGCTAGGAAAAACTCCCTAGAAAGACAGGAACCTAGAGAGGAACCAGGCTCAGAGGGGTGGCCAGTTCTCTTCTGGCTTTGCCAGCTGGAGATTAAAAGAGTACATGACCATTAAGGCCAGATAGTTCTTCAAGATGTTCAAACGTTCATAGATGACCAGCAGATAAGATGACTAGCAGGGTAAAATAATAATCAGTGGTTATAGAGGGTGTAACAGGTCAGCACCTCAGGAGTAAATGTAAGTTGGCTTTTCATAGCCGAGCACTTAGTTGGTCGAGACAGCAAGTGTGGTAGAGAGAAAGAGTGCGATAGAAACTAGATCTGTTAGCACATTATAATCCTGGCAGGATTGTTTCCTCAGCTACAGCAACAACAAAATAATTCCCCACAGAAAACAAAGATGGTTAGTTTCCATCCCACTAGCGCAATGCATTACATCCCAATGCTCTCCTCCCAGCCAGGCAAACCACAGCTTTTCTGTCAGGCAGTTGAAAGGACATGTGTAATTTGGCACAATTCCTGAAGAGGACCTCTGTAAAGGGGGAACCATGACAACCATTCACTCTCTGCACCAGAACCAACAAGACCATTGAAAACAAAGCTGTTTCAATATGATAGAGTGAGTCTTAAAAACGTGCCCTAGATAGAAATTCAACAAATCAATATAGTTGATTTATAGTAGCTAAATGTTTATTCCCTCTCTGGATGACGCTTGGTCCAATCCCATGCTATAGAGTAGGAGAGGAACCATAAGGACAACACAATAAAACTGACAAGTCCTCATGACATCGAGAATGGTTTAGGACTTGAAAAGGAGAGCATAAAGGATGCACTGATATAGGTGTCTGAGAGGGGCTTTAAAACTCAATCAACTGGAAGAATAAAGGACAGAATAAAGGACATTCTGACACTATTGAATTAGACTGTCATTAATGAACCTCACACCAGATATATTTTAACTTCAAAAAAAAAAAACATCCTTTGGATCAGTCTCACTGTTGAGATATTTAACTAAATAAATTATCATCAACAGGCGAGTCAGTGACATGAGAGGTGAAATGACCCGAGATATCATTCTCATCCCAACCTGTCTGTTCTGACTGAACAACACATACCTGGTACCCCTCAGTCTTCTTCTGGCACCACTTGAGCAGTGCGTTCCTCTTGGAACCCCCATACTCCCGGGCCAGCGCTGAGAGGGGGTCCTTCCGCTCCTCTCTGAACACACGTCACATAGGAAAGGGCAGAGAGTCATTTGAATTAATACACATATCCAGATTCCATGTACCTGGCTAGTCCACAAAGTCCATTGAAGCCTAAATGCTATAGTCAAAATCAGTGTTGTAGGTACTCGAGACCAGTCTCCAGACCACACATTGAGTGTCTCAGTCTCGACTGGGTCTCGGACAAATCAGGACTCGTCATTTCTTCCCGAGACCATTAATAATTATCAGCTCCCATTCAGTAAGCGCATAAAAATACTTCATCAGGCCTACTATCCACACTTAATTTGGGACACATTAATAGCTTTTTACCTACCTGGGCTTCCTACTTTAACATTACTGTCCTTTACTTCTGTTGAAAAAATATCCTCAAGCTTTGTTTGCACTCGTCAGAATTTCCTTGCTTTGCTAGCATTCTCACTATTAGTAAGTTGGAGACTGGGGAAGTTGGGGACTGGGGAAGTTGTAGAGTGGCTCCCTATTTGCCCTCAGCTTGCATTCTGAATGTCTAAATATAAACACACAGAAACACTGGACATTTTCAACTCTTATTATGGTGGCGATTTGACACAATTACAATCAGTCTTGAATTGGACTTTTTGTGCATTTTTCTGGTCCGGTCTTGACACACTCTCGAACCCCTCCCGGTCTTGGGTTTGACTCGATTGAATCAGTCTAGCTTTAAGTGGTCTCGAAAACAAAACTGGTAAAAATAGAATGTTAACCATACAAAGGACTTAGTGGACTCCTATGTATGGTATGAAAGGTATGGAGCTGATAAGGCTGTTACCGGAGGCGGCTGCGTGCAGTGGGGGTGACGGAGGCGGTGGGAGAGGAGGAGGACAGGGAGGAAGCAGAGCCCATGGTCATCAGAGAGGACGAGGTGCCACCCTCAGGGGCAGAGATGTCCCTCTTCATCTCCTCACTGCTCCTGCGGGACACTGGCCACCACACAAACAGAAACCATACAGTGTGGCTGACACGTCTTCACAGCAAGTGACACCTCAAAAGTCTGATCTGTGCTGTGTGTGCATGGTAGGGGAAGCAATTCAATAAAATATTTTGTCAAATGTCATTGATTTCTTTCTCAAAATGCACTTAATTTTACTGGCAACCATTTAGAAAAATTGCGGATTTATTTCAAGGTCGATTCCTATTTCCATGACTTTGATACCTGATATGGCCATGGCCTTAGATGAGTCCATGTTTGAGACCCTCTGCAGAGCAGAGGCAGGGCGGCTGGCAGAGGAGCCCCTAAGATGATGCTCTGCTGTGGAGGGAAGGACAGTGGCAATATTAACAACCCCACAACCAGTCAAGAAACAAATATGACTTTCAAGCAAGAGGGATGTGGGGTCAAAAGCAACATTCCAGGCCTGGAACTGTCAAGTACCATGGAAGGAAGTAAATTTTCCATGCAAGAAAACAGCCGGGACATTAAACGAAACATTCGAGGCTATGACCAGTATAGTACGTTCACATTTATAGGCCTTTGAACATGAAGTTAGCAGGGCTTCATGTTTACCCACCCATGGTGCTTTGTTACACCTCCCTCAACATATTAAATTCAACATGAAGCTCTGCTGACTGCACGCTCGCCTCCTCAGGGGCTAATTACACCAGCCCCCCTGCTTGAGGCAAGGCACCACCACACTCGCTGAGATATAGCCACATAATATGAAGACTCACTGAGGTCTAATGTCCAAGATGAAATTGTATTATTTTCCTGTGACATATTAAAACGCCTCTCTCATTTTGTTCAAGAGAGACCGAATGAGATCCAGACATGGAGCTTGGTTTGTGCTACTGACTCACCTGGCATGCTGATGTCTGTGTAGCTGGGCCTTTTGTCATTAAGAGAGGAGAGGGGTTTGGCTGCTGAGATGGACCCAGTTATGGACTGTCTCTGAAATAGACCAACAATCATTTGATTAAAACTCTCACATACAAAATGTCTTCATCCTCCCAACAGAAGTAGCCTACTGTTTGCCATTTCTGGAAAAAGGCCCAGCTTGAGGTCATTTTGACAGCAGCACTAGCAGCCAGCCACTGGCAATAATCCTGTGACTGCAGAGGAGGTAAAAAAAGAAAAAAAAGAAAGATGCAACAAGACTGAAAACTTATGAAAGTTGTATGAGGAAACAGAAAAACCCATCTCCCCCTGAACTCTGATCCTTTTATATGAGAACACCAGATTCTCTACTAGAATAATGCATGTAAAATATCGAAGGCTCATATTTCCCCCCCTCTTATCCACAGTATTACATGGTACCCACCTGGACCTGAATGTGTCAGTCTACTGTATAGCACCGCAAAGTTCATGACAAAGGTGGTAGTCCTTGAGCCATGAAGCTCATTATGTTCTCAAAAATGTGTGAGAGTTTAAAACAAGAGAAAAAAAAATATATGGGGCAATTGAATGCACTGAGAAAGAGTCTATGGATGATGTGGATGCACTGATAGTAAGTCACTCTGGATAAGAGAATCCACAAAATATAAGTGAAGGGAAAGTGAGGTAATGGAATTAGAGTGATAGGACAATACTCTCAATCAAAAACTCAATGTCTGTTCCATCTCACGGTCTGTGTATGAGGCAATCCCAGCTGTGACAAAGTGCCAGAAGAGGAAATGCCACCTGTAGAGTATTGGAGGTCTATAAACACTGTGAATATAGAACAACTCTTGACCTGGTGGTCAGAGTAACTCTCTAACTACTGCACCACTCCCCATCCTACACTGCTCTGGTGGGTTCTAAAAACACTCCATTTGATCTAGACCTTGGTAAGTAGTTCTGTGTGAAAGACTGGTCTAGTGTAAGCCAGGGATTCTGTGTGTGTGTTTGACCAGATGCCTACATTTAGAGCTCGCCATGCAAATAAAACACACTGAAATGGGTCAGTGGGTCAAATGTTCCAGGTGATATACCTGCATGGGTGTGATGGCGGCAGCAGGAGGGGTCTTCATGGGGCTGGGACTCAGGGGAGTGCGTGGTAATGTGACAGCAGGGGCAGCGGTCGGGGGGACTAGGCCTGTTGTGAACAGAAGAAGACACACAAAATCAGTCACATCAGGTAGAAATCCCACAGTAATAGAACTACACTGTATAAGGAGCAGTGATGCTGGTAGGCTCATTACTAGGAATGTACAGGTCAAATTAGAAGTCAGAAAAGGGGTCCATATCTTACACTCGCAGGTTGGGGTACCTTGTGAGGAGGCATTGTCGAAGCTCTTGATGAGGGTTTTGACGGTGGGAGAGGGCTCTGAGGAGGTAGAGGAGCGACGGCTCAGGCCCATACCCTGCCTCAGTGCAGCCAGATCCCTCTCCACTGCATTCATGTAGTTATACACCCTGCCCCTCTCCTCATCCTGCCTGAGGAGATAAACAAAAACACACACATACAGACCAAGGCACGTCAGGTGTCACATCACCCATTTCATGTGTATGAAAACACAGACCAGCACATCCAGCTTGATCAATGTGACTATCACTGTTAAACCCAAACCTGCAGATACATCTCCCTTAATGGCCTCCAACTGCTCTTAAACGCAAGTAAAACTAAATGCATGCTATTCAACCGATCACTGCCCGCACCTGCCCGCCCGTCCAGCATCACTACTCTGGACGACTCGGACTTAGAATATGTGGACAACTACAAATACCTAGGTGTCTGGTTAGACTCACATCAAGCATCTCCAATCCAAAATTAAATCTAGAATCGGCTTCCTATTTCACAACAAAGCATCCTTCACTCATGCATGCCGATCCTCGACTTTGGTGATGTCATCTATAAAATAGCCTAGAACACTCCTCAACAAACTGGATGCAGTCTATCACAGTGCCATCCGTTTTGTCACCAAAGCCCCATATACTACCCACCATTGCGACCTGTACACTCACGTTGGTTGGCCCTCGCTTCATACTCGTTGCCAAACCCACTGGCTACAGGTTATCTACAAGTCTCTGCTAGGTAAAGCCCCACCTTATCTCTGCTCACTGGTCACCATAGCAGCACCCACTCATAGCACGTGCTACAGCAGGTATATCTCACTGGTCACCCCCAAAGCCAATTCCTCCTTTGGTCACCTCTCCTTCCAGTTCTCTGCTGCCAATGACTGGAACAAACTGCAAAAATCTCTTAAGCTGGAGACACATATCTCCCTCACTAGCTTTAAGCATCAGCTGTCAGAGCAGCTCACAGATCACTGCACCTGTACATAGCCCATCTGTAAACAGCCAATCTATCTACCTACCTCATCCCCATACTGTATTTATTTATTTAGCTCCTTTGCACCCCAGTATCTCTACTTGCACCATTCCAGTGTTTAATTGCTATATTGTAATTACTTCTCCACCATGGCCTATTTATTGCCTTAACTCCCATATCTTACCTCATTTGCACTCACTGTATATAGACTTTTTGTTTTCTTTTGTTCTACTGTATTATTGACTGTGTTTGTTTATTCTATGTGTAACTCTGTTGTTGAATTGTGTCGAATTGCTATGCTTTATCTTGGCCAGGTCGCAGTTGCAAATGAGAACTTGTTCTCAACTAGCCTACCTGGTTAAATTATTTTATTTTTTAAATGATCACAACACAGCTGGCGTCGGCTGACGAGACACTTGAGAAATCAAGCACAGCGTGTTCCTCAGTGTCTCTTACTTGCGGTTCTTGACTTCCTCCAGCTCCTTGCCCAGCTTCTCGTTCTTCTCCTGGGCCTCGCGGAGACGGTGACGCATATCCCCAATCTCCTCCTGTGCTTCCGACTTGATGTCATTAGCGATGACCACAGCCGTCTGCAGATCAGCCTGGAACTGACGCCACTCTGCCGACTCTTCCTGAACACACACATTGAAACAAAACAAACAAGTGCGTCATGAGATACGGCCCTCAATGCTGAGGCTGAATTTTTTTGGGGGGAACCAAACGTCATTATATTGCTTTCTAGTGAATTCCAGTTGTAATGAACATGGCCCAAACCATAGTGCTGCTGTGCTTGACCGTGTCAGTGAACCCTGGTCCTCAGATGGCCCTGTCCACTCACCCTCAGCCTCCGGTGGAGGATCTTAATCTCCCGCTCCATGTCATGCTTCTGGTCCTGTAGTTTTTTCACAGAGTCTGAGGGAGGAAGCAGATACATGGCTGAGTTAATGTGAACAGGCCACAGGATATATTCACACGCAGCACATGAAGATACGTGTGCCTTTTATTAGCCTGAGTGACTTATAACCACACAAATAAACAAAGGTGCAGGTACAGAAATTTCTTATTCTAACAGAGGACTATTCACACTTTCCTCAGGCTGCAATAAGCCTGACAGCCACCATGTGGGCAAAAGTGGAAAATGCATTGTGCGGCTCCAGTGATATGATGTGATGACGTGGTTCTATGATGCTGTGCCATGTTTCCCCCACTGGGCAGAGCCCACTCACTCTCCAGGTCTGTGATGACGAGGTTGTCGTGGAGTTTGACTGCTCGGTGCTGCTCCACCTCATCCTCCAGCTCAAATATGGTCTCCTTCATGTCCCCGATCTCAGTCTCCTTCTCCAGCAGCTCACCGTGCTGTTTCTCCAGCCCACGCTTCTGCTCAGCCATCTGCTTCTGTACCTGTTCCTGGAAGTCCTGGTACTCCCCATCCAGCTGCACACACCACCCAGGACAGAAGAAATCAATCCTCTCATTCATTAACTAATGGCCCAAATGAATACTCATTCTTTTTTTTCTTTCCCCCAGTGGTGAGGGAATACAGTGGTTCGTCCTTTAAAAGTTGCAGCGTACTGCGGCGCAGCTTGTATGGTGCTGCAGAATTCTATGGCACGTTATTTAAGTGTGAACCACTGGTGCCATTAATGCTAGTTAGTGCTAGTTTGACCACCAGAGGGCATCTTTGAGAAGCATTTGATAGCCTTCAATAGTGGCTGTATTAGAGAATTGAAAACCTTTTTTGTAAGAAAATAGTATATGAGACTGATTAAGAAATCTTGCTTAATTCATTTAATAAAAATGGTGTTTCTATTCCAAGAAAAACCCTCTGAATTTCCATTAGGATGGAACGGGAAAAATGGCGCTGAACAACGTGACGGTCGGGAGTAGGCTACAGTACTGGGCTATTTAGCTAAAGAATCCCCGTGTCATGCGGGCACGTGGGAGACCGGGGTTCAATTCCCCAACGGGGAGGAAGGAGTAGGCTGTCCTTGTAAATAAGAATTTGTTCTTAACTGGACTTGCCTAGTTAAATAAAGTTTACACTAAGAGCATAACATTTCTACACCCTAATTGAATAATTGTCGTCTAACCAAAACCCAAACAGAAATTCAGTCAAAATAAAAATGTCATTGATTTATCAGGACCAGTCCCCACACTCGTCTCAGAGCAGTGCAAAACAGTAATAAAATAGTTGAAGGCTTTTGCTTCTAACTTCAATATGCTCTTTAAATAAATAAGACTTACACCACTTTTAACAGCACATTACTCAACACTAGTGAGACTCATGTCGCCTACGGTAGGCCTACAGTATATTGAAAAATATGAAGTGACTCTCCGCCAATAATTACATACAGAGGATATTTCTGTAATTCACCGATATTTATTCCCATAGTAATTTGTTATGGATCCATAACTAAATAAACATCGGCATTTTGAAAGAGTATTTTTATCATTATTTTATTAACGAAAGCATAAAGATGCCATTATTAGTTACATTGCACGTTAAAAGTAAAACAGACTGGCACTAAGCACCCCCCCCTCCTCCATGGGCTAGGTCGGTCTTCTGTGCGTGGCTCTGCGGCCCATCCCGTGCCTCCTGCCCTCGTGCCTTTAACCTTGCACCCTTTCAGTGGATACAGCTGGAGAACTGCAAGGCAATCCCATTGTGCGCCAATCAGGAGCTATGACCAATATATATTGTCCTGCTAATAACAGGGTTAATAATATGTGCACGAATATCCAAGGGGCTTTCATATAATTCTAAATTAATAATAAATCACTTTGTTTAAAAGCAATATTTTGGAGATGAATTTGTTTTCAAATAAAGTAAAATGAGCGAGAAAAGGGCCATTCTTGAACACGGGGTGCGATATTTACTAATTTGTTATTTAGAATGGATTTATTTCTATTGAGTCATTCTGATGGCAGAGTCAGGATTTGGCATAAATAGCATGAATTCAAAGACCCATCCTGCCTGGTGTCAATGGTATAGGCTGGTGGCGGTGGTCTACCGCCATCTGATCTGCAGCAACTATGCGATGCCATCACATCAGCATAGACCAACATTCCTGTAGATCTTTTCCAACTTGTAGAATCCATGCCCCAAATAATTCAGGCTGTTCTGGAGGAAAAGGTGGGTCTGCCCCGGTACTAGATGGGTGTACCTAATAAACTGACCAGTGAGTGCATAAAGCAGACAGATGCATTTCTATGAACGCTTTAAAGTAACTGTCCAGTGAAAATCTAACTTTTAAAAGTTCATATTCTGTTAACTCATACCCAAATAATGTTGTTGACTCATCCTATAAGCATAAATTAAAGAAAACAAATACTTAAACCCCACCTAAAAAATGCTTTCTATTTCCTCATAACGTGATGTCATGTTGGCTCACTTGCTGAGCTGGCCAATCAGCTGTTTACTTGTCATGAATATTCTTAATGACCGGTATACGGCCACACCAATCTGCTGTTGGGTACGACCTATACCATTCAAACACAGAAAAGCTGCTTTTTAACATACTTAATAAAAAGAATTGGAAGGAAAACTATTTCACTCATAATGAATTAAAAACACTGGACAGTTACTTTAAGGTGGTGTAGAGGAAAGTGCACTTATATGAACTTTTCACAAGTTGGATACAGGAGACAGAAGCAACCATCAAAAGGGTTGGATGAAGGAAAGTGTACTACCTCTGTAGGATAGTGTGTGCGTGGACTCACCTTATTGAGGGTGTCCTGCAGCTTGGTGACATCACTGCAGGCGTGGCCCAGGTCCTCCTGCAGTTTGGCAGCCCTGCCCTCTGCCTCCTCCTTGTCCAGCCGAACACCCTCCAGCAGCTGGCAGATGTCACTCTTGTCTCCAGAGTTGTGGATGGAGTAGAGCTCAGCCACCTTCTGCCTCTCCTGGTCCAGCTGGGCCCTGCAGCGGCTCAGCTCTACCTGGTCACTGCTCACCGCCGCCTTGTACTCCTCCAGCGCTGCCACCATGGCCCCCCGGTCCTGCCTCTCTGACTCCATGATGCGCTCCATGTGGTGGTTTCTCTCCTTCAGAGCGCCGATCAACTCCTGGGCCTCGGTGTTGTCCTGCTCAGCCATCTTCAGTGTGTTGCTGAGGTGCTGCTGCACCCCCAGTAGCTGCTCCCTGTCGAAGCGGGCGTTGTCGGCCAAGTCCATGTAGCGCTGCTCCAGCTCCATGTAGCGGCCGCTCTTGATGTCCTCCTCCAGGACGTAGGACACGTGGTGATCGTCCAGCAGAGAGCGGAAGTACTCAATCTGCCGGCCGTAGTGCTCCAGCTTGTCGCTCTGCTGACACAGAGAGTCCATGAGGATTACCTTCTCTTCCCCTAGCCTCTCGTTCTCTCCATTCAGCTCCTGGGTGATCTGCTGCAGGTCAGCCAGCTCCTGTAGTGTGGCCTGCAGCTCCTCGGCCGTGCTGTGCTGGTTCTCCTCCATTTGGTGGATTCGCTCTGTCAGGCAGGCCAAAGACACCTCGCTGGCGTTGCCGCTGCTGCCCCGGCACGAGCGTTCTCGGCTGGGCAGGCTCTCAGACTCAGAGGAGGAGGAGGCTCCGGAGGGGGCGTCCAGGGCGTCGTCGCTGGATGTGACACCCTGGTAGACCTCGCTGGACTCACTGTCCAAGTTGTCCAATGAACCGCCGTGCTGTTGGTCCGTCAGCAGGTCCTCCAGGGAGCCCGGAGCAGAGCCCTCCACAGAGGAAGTGAGGGTACCAGTGCACCTGCCATCGCTGTGTCTGCTGCTGGCAGCCAGGTCTGGGCTCAGGGAGGCGTAGTTAAAGAGCTTGTCAGAGCCATCCAGCCTCTGCTCCAGGGAGAAGCCAAGCGCATTGAGTCGGTCCTTCAGCATGCGGTTCTCACTCTTCAACAGGTTCAGTTCCTCACGGATGGCATGGTTCTGCTCCTGCAGGAGGAGCAGCGTGGACTCCACGTCCGCTGCTGTGATGGCCGACACCTCCCTCTCCAGGGGCTTCTCCTCCCCCCTTCCGCCTTCTCCCTCCTCTGGGGGCACCTCTTCCCGTCCCAGGCCCAGCTGAGCCCTCATATCTCTCAGCTCACTGCGTAGGTGCAGGATCTCCACGTCTTTGCTCTTGGCCAAACCCAGCAGGTCCTCCACCTTGGCCTCCAGGGCCACCTTGTCACTGATCTGGCTGTCTGATTTAGACTTGTTCATGCGGCTCTCTGCTAGCTGCTGGCTGCGAGAGCGCTTTCCCTGGGCCACATCTCCCTGCCCTGCCCCTGATGACTGCTTCTTACTAGGCGATGTTCTGGATGTCCGCAGACGATCCCTTGATGAGCTGGGCTCCTTGGAGGTCGAGGACGTCACACGTTTGGCTGAGGAACCTTGTAAAGAGAGAGAAGAGAGCAAGCATGAAATGCAGAGTAATAATAAATATGATGAAAATATACTAGAGCATTAGAGGTTAGTCAACTAATATAAAGATATAAACAGATAATACCTGTGCTAGTCTTTGGTTTACTGTCTGGGTTACCATTGCTGTTCCCCGTGGAGGCAGACCTCTTATTCTTGGTCACAGTGCGGTTCGTAGCTGGAGTTCCCCCTGCCATTGCTGCTAGCAGATCATCATTGCTTTTAACCTGGAGAACAATCACATGAGAAAGATCACTTTAATACTCCAACTGATCCAGCCAGCCACCAGAAGAATAACTTAGCAATGTTCGGTACCATGGTAAACATGTACAAATGGGTGTTGGCCATTGTAGTTTTAAGGGGGGTATATGGCCCAAAAAAACACAGCTAAGGGCTGTTCTTAGGCACGACGCAACGTAATTAGAGCAGTAACAAGAAATGTTTTGTCATACCCATGCTATACGGTCTGATATACCATGGCTAATTAGCATTCAGAGCTCGAACCATCCAGTTTCTAATACATAATATGGTAGAAGTGTACCTGGCTTAGTAACAAAAAGTGTAGTGAGATAATAGAAGTGTACCTTTGACAGTGGTGCTGTTGTGGTGGTCTTGGCTGCAGCCTTGCCGGTGGTTCCTGTAGCAGTGCCTTCAGTCTTCCCCCTCTCTCCACTCTGAGCCTTAGTCCCCACCGGCCTGCCTGTCTTCTTCATACTGGGCTCTCTGATACCCATACATTTACACCTCAGTGTGGACACACAAAAGAGGTTAAGGACAACACATCAGTGGAAAGATTACAATCAAATACATTTCATTGAAACAATTTCCATAAAAAGGAAAACACCTTATCTCCACAAGTCTGGAAAACAAGGCATTCTCCTTTGGAATTCATCTTGCTCAGTCTCAGATTTCCTGACTGTCAACTCCACTAGATGGCAGTCACTGGCTGGTTTGGGTCTAACTGGGGTTGTTCTGCGGTCAGAAGTTCTTACTGTCACAGATGAAGATTTAATACACAATCCATGTGTATTAGCTCACATCTCACCCAGGTGCATGGACAACTGGCCTTGCTGTCATGATGACCAAGGTAGGGAAAGTATTTGGGGCTGTATGACAGCAGAGCTTATAAAACAGTGTTAAAGGACAAATGAGGCAGTCTTTTTCATCCTGAACAAAATAAAATAAAATCACACCAAGAAGTAAAAAAAATAGGCTAGGTGTTGTTCACAAGAACATTTTACTTTTTGTCTTCAAGGAATGGTTGTGTAACATTGCAAGAGAAGAGCACTGAGAATAGCCTAAAAATAAACAAAATCTGCTAAATGGGTGAACCAATTAGCAGAGTAATGGCTTTCCAAAAGGCTCGGCAAGGCAATACAGTTCTTAGAGATATGGACATGGTTTAAATTTAAATTATACTGCCTGAGATGAGGGGGAGGGGGGTCTCAGTAAAACCTTTTCTGTATGCTCTCCCCTAAGATTCCTACGATCGAACCCAACCTGCTGCTTCTGGCTATACTATACCTCACTGCATAGCCTATGTGACCATTAAACCAAAACAGGCTTTCTGGGTGTCTTTGTGCCTGCTCTTAAGATGGGTGCAGATGGAAGTACAAACTCTCTGCCTGGAAAGTCTCTCATTGTTTAATCAATTAGGAAGACAAAGAGTTAAGAGTAAATATTATACTTGCTTCATTTTAAAATATAAATTACATAGGGAGCATTTCTGGTTAAAGACAATTATCTGTGCCTGTGACAAAGTGAACTTTTCCTAAACTCTTGTTTGGCATATTAAGAAATTCCAACTTGAAGCCAAAACTCTTTCAATTCTCTTTCTTCTTTAGACTAACTGACATAATCCATCAAAAAGAGTTGCAAATAAAGAGAACACGCCGTCTGGTCCTTGTGTTGGAGTTATGAGATCTTTCCAGAGCTTTTCTAACAGTTCCCCGTTGTCCTCCCTCACCTCATTTATGGCAGAGCAGCAGAGTGCTTGTGCTCATGAGGAGTGGGCCTAAACTCTGCCTAATGTCTCTCAGCTGTGCGCAAGTGTGTGTGTGTGTTGCAACCCTGTGGTGGGGAGGTGCTTGTTTATTCAGACCCCCCATTGAAATATATCTAGTGTACACATTCCTGAACAGCCAGAGGGCAAGAGACAGGCCAGACTGTGAATGTTCAAATAACTAAAGGGAAATACAATACAGTAACATAAACATTCCACTTATTGGCAGTATTAATGTAAAATTAGCATTGGAATATTCCTTTACAATTGCCCCTATAATGCAAAACAAAAACACAGAAATAGGGACATCTTGCAGCAATGAGTGTTCTACTGAAGCCTATACATTCCAGTCAGGTGTGCGTAGGCCTGTTCTCACCTCCATCTGACCTCTGTTTGGATTGTGCAATGCATATTGCCAGCTGCTGACATGGGCTCTCAACACACATACTGGGTAGGCTACAGTTGTCTGTAGCAGTTGTCTGTAGCTGAGATGTGAGTCACACCAGATCACCCAAACACACAACCTGGACCTAGAGGGCTGCTCTTTTCTGTAGCTATGAATGAACGGGACTGGGTGACAGAGACTGGGGAATAAACTGACCTTCAGTCTATGCTCACTCTTCATAGAGTAACATGATGGAATGTCTTCTGTAGACCATCAGGTTCAGGTGTGAAGTAATACTTCAATGCCTTTCTTATAGTCAACATACACTGAGTATACTAACCTCTGATCTCACAGTCAAACATCTTCCAAAGCCAAAGAGCCAGTCCTAACAGATCCAACCAAAACATTTTTCCTTTTAAGATCACAAGGTCCAACCCGAAATGTGACTTCCACTTTATCTCAACCCGTCCAAAAGATACACATACCTCTACAGGATAGGAGAGGTTGGAGGAGGGGGCTGCCACACTGGGCACCTGTGGAGCAGTTGTTTTGGGGGTTAAGTGCCTTTCTCAAGGGCACAACAGCTGGCAATGGCATTTAGGACTTGATACCAGCAGCAACCCTCCAGTTGCCAGCTCACTTCAGACCAGAGATTTGACCTGGAAACCCTCTGGTGACCCCCTGAAAAGTGGTGCACCATTCCCGGGGGTACTCCAATACCGGGTAGATGCTGAACAAGGCAGATAACCCACTGTTCCTAGGTCGTCATTGTCAATAAGAATTTGTTCTTAACTGACTTGCCCAGTTAAATAAATAAAGTGGAGCAACTCCCATTTCCCACTCCCTATTTGAAAACCCCATTTAATAAGTAATCCCCCGACAGGGGATGTATTAGATAAACTGATAAGAACAGATACTAAACTTGATTAGGGTTGCAAAATTCTGGCAACGTTCAATAAATTCCCTGGTTTTCTAAAAATCCTGGTTGGAGGACTCTGCATTTTCTGCTTATTCCCTCCTGGTTCCGGGATCCTCCAAATGGGATTTCGGGAAACCAGGGAATTTATTGAAAGTTCCTGAATTTTGCAACCCTACACTTGATCTTAGCCAAGTTAACACTATCATGTACCTATTATTCTGGATTGGGAAACACTGTGCTATGCAGTGCAGAAAACATGGCTAGGACCGTCTTGTATGGGAGGTTAGGGGATTTTGGTGAACAACTCACAAAAGGAGGAGCCCACTCACAAAGGAGGACACAATCACACATGCACAAACATATTCTGTTTAAAGGGGGAATTGGCTCTGGAAGCCAAAACAGCCAAATACTCCATCTAAATCGATTCTCAATTATGGTCCAGTTCTAGAAACATATACCCTTCTATTTTCAAATCCAAAATACACCCTGACTGTTTTAACCCGCTTTAAACACATTTGCAGCCACCAGTATTTTTCAGTGACAACTTTGTGGCATCGTTCTTCCGTTTACAGGTGTTCGGAGACACAGATAGCTAATTAGCACAGATAGCCCACTCAGTCTTCCATCTGTTTTCCGTAAACAAGCGCTGTGACATGGAAATATGACCATGTGGGAACACTAACCCTATAAAAGGCGTGTATCAATTAAACTTTTTATTACTCGCCGATATGAAAGATAAGGTTTCAACACACTATCGCTCGCGGTACGGTTTATGTTCAGGCCGAGCATTGCGGCTCTTCACAAAACTTACCCTACAGAAGCCTTCGTCCAATTACTTATATATAATGGAACTGAGTGTCATGACCAAGGGCTAGTGCTGAGGGAACCTCCAGCTTTAGGAATGTGCTTTGTTTGGCAGGGGTTTCCTTTCAAACTGCAAGAGGAACAGTTCCAAGAACTGAAGATTTTTCACTTTGGGACATTTTTCCAGAAGGCAGGCTGCAGAGACACAGGAGTAGGCTAGGCCTAATACCTATTGCATAAATCACATTCCTTGGACAAGACATTGAAGAACAGATCATAAAAATATAGCTTAATGATGCACTACGCAGAAATTTCCCCACCATTTCCTGGTTGGTGGGGCCTAAAATTCTAATAGTTCACTTAATTTCAGTTTTTGACAAAACAAGCTAGTGTAGTGAATCATTGTACCATCTAAACAGCTGTGAAATATATTTTCCATAACCAAAAATATTGTATTAACAGCTGGTGTACAAAACCAAAACTATAACAAACAATATAAAATGCAACATGTAAAGTGTTGGTCCCATGTTTCATGAGCTGAAATAAAAGATCCCAGATATTTTTCATACGCACGAAAAGCTTATTTCTCAAATGTGGTGCAAATTTTTTTCTGTCGCTATTAGTGTGAATTTCTCTTTTGTCAAGATAATCCATCCACCTGACAGGTGTGGAATATCAAGAAGCTAATTAAACAGCATGATCATTACACAGGTGTAGCTTGAGCTGGGGACAACGAAAGGCCACTAAAATGTGCCGTTTTGTCACAACACAATGCCACAAATGTCTCAAGTTGAGGGAGCGTGCAATTGGCATGCTAACTGCAGGAATGTCCACCAGAGCTGTTGGCAGAGAATTTAATGTTAATTTCTCTATCATAAGAAAAACATTGTTTTAGAGACTATGTCAGTACGCCCGACCGGCCTCACATCCGCAGACCACGTGTAACCACGGCAGCCCAGGAATTCCACATCCGTCTTCTTCAACTGCGGGATCGTCTGAGACCAGCCACCCGGACCTAAGTATTTCTGTCTGTAATAAAGCCCTTTTGTGGGGAGAAACTCTTTCAGATTGGTTGGACCTGGCTCCCAGATTGGCCCCTGCCCTCCCAGACCCACCCATTGCCACGCCCCTGCCCAGTCATGTGAAATCCATAGATTAGGGCCTAATTAAATCTAATTTCAATTGACTGATTTCCTTATAAACTGTAACTAAGTAAAATCGTTGCGTTTATATTTTTGTTCAGTATAAAATATGCAAAAACGAAACTTTAACAGCTTTTTAGATTTACTTTCAATGAGAATTACAGATTTTTAACATTTATGCGAGTTTGGTCAGGTTGCCCAAAAAGTATTTAATTAAGTCAAATAAAGTTGTCAGTTAAAAGATCGACTCACAATTATTCTACTGTATGAGAAAAAAGTGTGCGTTTTAACAAAAATAAGTATAGCCTTTAAAGAAATCTCTAAATTGCATGCGGTAATGAGTGACATGCTTCAAGTTCAAGGAATCAAACATTTAATTACATGACAATTGGTTACTAATGTAATGACATTTGAAATAGAGCAGTTGACAGAATGTCACCCAACTTACCTTGCTT
Organism: Oncorhynchus tshawytscha; assembly: GCF_018296145.1. Classification (NCBI taxonomy): domain Eukaryota; kingdom Metazoa; phylum Chordata; class Actinopteri; order Salmoniformes; family Salmonidae; genus Oncorhynchus; species Oncorhynchus tshawytscha. Next base: position 23,203,655 of record NC_056432.1, read on the forward strand.
GTCAGCTATCAATCTAATAGCTTGCTGCCAACATTTTACCTAGCCAAACGCTTGTTTTCCCAGTGCTTGTATATTACTAACTAGTAGACATAGTTATCATTATACGACAAGGACTAGATTACTTTTAGCTCTATTTTCTAATCACGTTAGCTAGACATCGTTTTAGCACGCAAATCAATCAATCCAGCCACTCATGAGTTGTCAGCTAACGTAGCTACCTACCGTCGCTAACCATTTAAGTTAGCTAACGTTAGCTGCGTCAAACTATTCAGCTATAATACTAACTAATTAGCTAGACAAAAATACACCCACCTAGCTAGTTGAATGTTCCAGGAGACGTGAACGCTGCAAGGTTTTCATTAGCTTAACAGCGATCTAGCTGGCTAAAAGTCATACCTTGTTCTTGGCTTTTTCCATTTGATCCTTGAAGATTAAAGATGACTTCCGGGGTGCGAGTACATCTGAAGAAAGCTTTGTAGCCGAGACAGATAGCTACTGGAGATTATCCCAATATGTCCATTGCAGCTGCATTGGTCCATCTGACACGATGCTTTTCAGTTGTCAATGCAGCAACTAACAGCAGCCTGATTCTTGCTTGGTCAATGCAATCCGGGATCCTTGGGACGTCCCTACCCATACATTAAAACCCCTTCCCAGAGCCTTGCCCTGGTCTGGAGAGTATCGTTCATAGATTCGTATTCTAGCCCTTCTATCTCCATCTTCTTCTTCTGTGGATTTTATATGGCTGTTGGCAACCAAACTATCTCCATCTAGAGCCCAACTCTAGTTGAGGGCAGGTTATACAGTATATATGAATGAGATGTATTTCTTTTATTTCACCCTTATTTAACCAGGTAGGCTAGTTGAGAACAAGTTCTCATTTGCAAATGCGACCTGGCCAAGATAAAGCAAAGCAGTTCGACACATACAACAACACAGAGTTACACATGGTATAAACAAAACATACAATCAATAATAGGGTAGGAAAATCTATATACAGCATGTGCAAATGAGGTAGGATAAGAGAGGTAAGGCAATAAATAGGCCATGGTGGCAAAGTAATTACAATATAGCAATTAAACACTGGAATGGTAGGATGTGCAGAGGATGAATGTGCAAGTTGAGATACTGGGGTGCAAAGGTGCAAGATAAATAAGTAAATAAATACAGTATGGGGATGAGGTAGATTGGATGGGCTATTTACAGATGAGCTATGTACAGGTGCAGTGATCTGTGAGCTGCTCTGACAGCTGGTGCTTAAAGCTAGTGAGGGAGGTAAGAGTCTCCAGCTTCAGAGATTTTTGCAGTTCGTTCCAGTCATTGGCAGCAGAGAACTGGAAGGAGAGGCGACCAAAGGAGGAATTGTCTTTGGGGGTGACCGTGAGATATACCTTCTGGAGCACGTGCTACAGGTGAGTGCTGCTATGGTGACCAGTGAGCTGAGATAAGGCAGGGCTTTACCTAGCAGAGACTTGTAGATGACCTGGAGCCAGTGGGTTTGGCGACAGTTTGAAGCGAGGGCCAGCCAACGAGAGCATACAGGTCGCAGTGGTAGGTAGTATATGGGGCTTTGGTGACAAAACGGATGGCACTGTGATAGATTGCATCCAATTTGTTGAGTGGAGTGTTGGAGGCTATTTTGTAAATGACATCGCTGAAGTCAAGGATCGGTAGGATGGTCAGTTTTACGAGGGTATGTTTGGCAGCATGAGTGAAGGATGCTTTATTGCAAAATAGCAAGCCAATTCTAGATTTAATTTTGGATTGGAGATGTTTGATGTGAGTCTGGAAGGAGAGTTTACAGTCTAACCAGACACCTAGTTATTTGTAGTTGTCCACATATTCTAAGTCCGAACCGTCCAGAGTAGTGATGCTGGACGGGCGGGCAGGTGCGAGCAGTTGGCGGCCACGGAAGGAGAGTTATGGCATTGAAGCTCATCTGGAGGTTAGTTAACACAGTGTCCAACGAAGGACCAGAGGTATACAGAATGGTGTCGTCTGCGTAGAGGTGGATCAAAGAATCACCAGCAGCGAGAGCGACATCATTGATGTATATAGAGAAGAGAGTCGGCCCAAGAATTGAACCCCGACGCACCTCCATAGAGAGTGCCAGAGGTCCGGACAACAGGCCCCCCAATTTGACATACTGAACTCTATCGGATAAGTAGTTGGTGAACCAAGCAAGGCAATCATTTGAGATACCAAGGCTGTTGAGTCTGCCAATAAGAATGTTGTGATTGACAGAGTCGAAAGCCTTAGCCAGGTGGATGAATATGGCTGCACAGTAATCTCTTATCGATGGTGGTTATGATATCGTTTAGGACCTTGAGCGTCACTGTGATGCACCCATGACCAGCTCTAAAAGATTGCATAGAGGAGAAGGTACGGTGAGATTCAAAATGGTCAGTAATCTGTTTGTTAACTTGGCTTTTGAAGACCTTAGAAAGGCAGGGTAGGATAGATATAGGTCTGTAGCAGTTTGGGTCTAGAGTGTCTCCCCCTTTGAAGAGGGGGATGACCGCAGCAGCTTTCCAATCTATGGGAATCTCAGACGATACAAAAGAGAGGTTGAACAGGCTGGTAATAAGGGTTTCAACAATTTCGGCAGATAATTTTAGAAAGAGAGGGTCCAGATTGTCTAGCCCGGCTGATTTGTAGGGGTCCAGATTTTGCAGCTCTTCCAGAACAGATTGATGAAGAACATGTATTTAATCTCTGTAGCTCATGCAGCTGGTTTGAAGAATATTTGTAGCTAATACATTGTGAGGAAAAGAGAACAAACATCAACATACGGTGTAGTAGACCTACATACAATGCGTGAACAAACAAATGTAGTTCAATTATGTTCTCAGACAACAGAAAATCAAGAAAAAAATACAAAGCACATGGAAATCAACTCTTTATTGTACATATACATAAATGATTGGGATAATGACTACAACAGTGTCTGGAAGGAAAAAGAGATGTCAATTAAGTGATTGCTGATAGGCTAACTGACTGTTTGTATGTAGCCTAACAGTTTCATATGTGCTATAATGGTATCTTAACTTGCGTAACATCTCAATTCAGATATCTGTAAACATTTGGAATGATTTTCACTTTGCCAGCACAGATACATTTTCCAAGAGCTTTCGAAGTTACAGCTCACCAGGCAGAGAACAGTAAACCCCATTATACATTTTACTAGAAACAAAATAACACAACAGAAGACAATGGTGCCCGTCACAATGCCCATATTTGTTTTCATACCCAGGAGATTTGAATATTAGTGGATCAATACCAGGGTAGGGTAGGCTACCACTAAAATGTAATAAAGAGACAAAGCTTAGCTCAGTGCTATTTCTGTCTCAGTTCCACGTGACAACACTGAACAGTCTGTGGTTTTAACCCTTCTGAAATAAAAAACTAAATTCCTCCTGTGAAGGGATGGCGTTTTCAGATGAATGAGCTCTAATTGAATCAGATCAAAATATAAATTATCCTAAAGAGGAAATGCTTAAGGCCAATGTAGGACCTTTATAAGATAACAAAACTCTGATAAACGTTTGTGGTCCACTTTTATAACCTGTCAGAAATCTCTTAACCAAAACTATCACATAGGCAGCAGTTGAAGAGAAAAATATTTAAAACATATTTAAGTCAACATGCCTGCATGTTAAATATACCTACTTAAAAGTGTGATCAATCTCACATTCCTTACAAAATAAAGACAGCATTTGCATAAACATCTGGTAAACGGGGAGGATGGCACATGATTCCACAATGAAACAGGCCTAACGAATTAGCTCCATAATAAGGATTTTAACTACTGTATCTTTCGGGTTTTGAGAATTGTGCTCATTAGTGGATAACCAGTACCTCTAAAATGACTTGATTGTCGTATATAAGTAACAAATACATTTTGACACACTATCTGTAAGTGCTCAGCACACCTAATATGTGGTAATGACAATGAAAGTATAAATATCTAAAGATCCCAAATTAATCAGAATATCAGTGTGCAATAAACTGTAGTAGAGAATGTTTTTCTCTTTTACAACAGCTGCATCATGGAGTTGACAATTTGCCTCACTTCCATCATCTGGTTAAACTATTATTACCTTTGAAAATCATATAAAGGAATGGCCTGTGCTTTGATCTGACCACATTCAATGGATTTCTTTGTGTTTGATGTTTGTTTGATGTTTGATGTCAACAAGGTAAGGATGACATTAGGATCATTGATCATATTGGAATGGCTTTGGTCACGGTAATGAAGTATTAGTTCTAGTATGGAATGTGCTGTTAACTCCATCTGGTGGCCATTTCGAGGAGCTGCGCTGTAATCCAGCCATTGCTGCTCAGCACACAGTAAAAACATTTTTTGGATTCAACTAATTATTACTAAGTAACTGGCTCCAGAGCCTTTTTTTTAGTTTACTCAACTTTTCAATCAGTGTTACCTGAACGTAACATTTTTAGTTGGCCCAAAATTATTACTTCTAGTTGAATAAACATGAGACAAGTTAAGCAAAAACATCATTTAAAGTTATGCCTAAACTTTCTCAAATTGGAGCTAAGTTTGGACCAACTAAAAATGTTACGTTCAGGTAACACTTTGATCAGAAAGTTGTTAATTAGCTCCTGCCGCAGCCATTCTTGGTCACAGCCAACAATTTACCATGGAAGGCAACATTTTGTCAAATTCTTCCTCATATGGAAATGTCCATGCTCCCGCTATACTTCAGTGGAGAAAAGGATGCTTTGACGTTTGCTGTCCGGTGTTGGGATGCCTTCAAGCTGAAGGAAATACAGTAGGACCTGTACCTACAGAAGGGGAAAGGGACAGAGCAGAGGAAAGGGATAATTAGAATCATAACACAGACTTATGGGCTCTACAAATACACCACATGACCAGAAGTATGTGAACACCTGCTCGTCGAACGTCTCATTACAAAATCATGGCCATTAATATGGAGTTGGTCCCCCCTTTGCTGCTATAACAGCCTCCACTCTTCTGGGAAGCCTTTCCACTAGAAGTTGGAACATTGCTGCGGGGACTTGCTTCCATTCAGCCACAAGAGCATTAGTGAGGTAAGGCACTGATGTTGGGCGATTAGGCCTGGCTCGCAGTAGGCGTTCCAATTCATCTCAAAGGTGTTTGATGAGGTTGAGGTCAGGGCTCTGTGCAGGCCAGTCAAGTTCTTCCACACCGATCTCGACAAACCATTTCTGTATGAACCTTGCTTTGTGCACGGTGACATTATCATACTAAAACAGAAGTTGGAAGGGCAGAATTATCTATAATGTCATTGTATGCTGTATCATTAAGATTTACCTTCACTAGAACTAAGGGGCCTAGCTTGAACCATGAAAAACAGCCCCAGACCTTTATTCCTCCTCCACCAAACTTTACAGTTGGCACTATACATTCGGGCAGGTAGAATTCTCCTGGCATCCGCCAAACCCACATTCGTCTGTCGGACTGCCAGATGGTGAAGCGTGATTCATCACTACAGAAAACGCGTTTCCACTGATCCAGAGTCCAATGGCGACGAGCTTTACATTGCGCTTTGGCATTGCGCATGGTGATCTTAGATCTGTGTCCATCTGCTAGGCCATAGAAACCCATTTCATGAAGCTCCCGACGAACAGTTATTGTGCAGACGTTGCTTCGAGAGGCAGTTTGGAACTCAGTAGTGAGTGTTGCAACCGAGGACAGATGATTTCTACACGCTTCAGCTCTCGGCGGTCCCGTTCTGTGAGCTTGTGCGGCCTACCACTTCATGCCTGAGCCGTTGTTGGTCCTAGACGTTTCCACTTCAAAATAACAGCACTTACAGTTAACCTGGACAGCTCTAGCAGGGTAGAAATTTTACGAACTGACTTGATGGAAAGGTGTCATCCTATGACGGTGCCAAGTTGAAAGTTGAAAGCTCTTCGGTAAGGCAATTCTACTGCCAATGTTTGTCTATGGAGATTGCATGGCTGTGTGCCCAACTTTATACACCTGTCAGCAACGGGTGTGGTTGAAATAGCAGAACCAACTAATTTAAAGGGGTGTCCACATGTTTTTGAATATGTGGTGTACCTCAATCTACCTCAGCAACAAAAATCAACATCGAAGCTTACTTTCAATAGACACTATAGTACCTGTGACATAACCTCCAGTGACCAGCTGTCATTCATAGTGATGGGCTGTGTGGCATTGCTTGGGATCTTGCTGTCTTTCTCAGAGGGGCGGAGCAGGGTGGGGCCAAAGACCGTGGCCAGGTTGTGGAAAGACATCTTGTTAACGCTCTCATTATCAGCAATCCTGTAAGAACACAGATGAAGTCTCAGCTTGTGTGATGCAGAGAAAAAGGAAGGAGAGATTAACAAGAGGATTTGAATGACAGCTATCTGACTGTATTCATGTGACAGAATAGAATACGATGCCACTTTGGGGGACTATACCTCTTTAGGTGGTCCAGCAGAAAGAGGAAGGTGACCAGGTTGGGTTCTGGGAGTGATAGCAGCAGGTTCAGCATACAGCTCTCCTTAGCCACACTGTCTGACAGGGCTGAAAGAGGATACAATTAGTTAGCTTTTTATGGTAACTGTACTACCTGATCTATGTTTAATGGTTTGTTAAATTTCACGCTTATGCTGTATTTACTATGACAATATGAAAAGCAATAGTAGGCTTTGAGGTTACAAGGAGAGACTGACCGATGCCTCCAGCGAAGTTGGGGTACAGGTCATCTGTGAAAAGAGGTTCCGGCAGCTCACGGAAATACAGCTTCAGCGTTCCAGCAATGGCATTCACATCCATCTCACTCATCATCACCGACACATCCTTATTGTCTGTCAATCACAGGAAGGAAATGAATGATAATCATGGGGGAACAGTAAGCTGCAAGACTGTATAAATAATAGCAATCCATTAATGACATTGCTCCAGTTTCAACTGTTCTGCCTTATTATTATTCGACCATGCTGGTCATTTATGAACATTTGAACATCTTGGCCATGTTCTGTTATAATCTCCACCCGGCACAGCCAGAAGAGGACTGGCCACCCCACATATGCTCTCTCTAATTCTCTCTTTCTTTCTCTCTCTCTCTCGGAGGACCTGAGCCCTAGGACCATGCCCCAGGACTACCTGACATGATGACTCCTTGCTGTCCCCAGTCCACCTGACCGTGCTGCTGCTCCAGTTTCAACTGACCTGAGCCCTAGGACCATGCCCCAGGACTACCTGACATGATGACTCCTTGCTGTCCCCAGTCCACCTGACCGTGCTGCTGCTCCAGTTTCAACTGACCTGAGCCCTAGGACCATGCCCCAGGACTACCTGACATGATGACTCCTTGCTGTCCCCAGTCCACCTGACCGTGCTGCTGCTCCAGTTTCAACTGACCTGAGCCCTAGGACCATGCCCCAGGACTACCTGACATGATGACTCCTTGCTGTCCCCAGTCCACCTGACTGTGCTGCTGCTCCAGTTTCAACTGTTCTGCCTTATTATTATACGACCATGCTGGTCATTTATGAACATTTTAACATCTTGGCCATGTTCTGTTATAATCTCCACCCGGCACAGCCAGAAGAGGACTGGCCACCCCGCATAGCCTGGTTCCTCTCTAGGTTTCTTCCTAGGTTTTGGCCTTTCTAGGGAGTTTTTCCTAGCCACCGTGCTTCTACACCTGCATTGCTTGCTGTTTGGGGTTTTAGGCTGGGTTTCTGTACAGCACTTTGAGATATCAGCTGATGTACGAAGGGCTATATAAATAAATTTGATTTGATTTTGATTTGATATACCTCCTGCTGTATTATTTGCAGGTTAGCGTTGTTGGTCACGTTATGGAGGCAGCTCTGCAGAGTGCTCACTAGCTGTCACAGCCACAAAGTCATAACATCTGATTAAAGTTATGTTGAGGACAAAAACCAAATGTTTTATTGTCATGAATTTTTACAATATAGCCTATTTTGATTTTGCAGTTGGCCTATCTAAGGGAAAATCGCTCAGTTCTGCCTCCAGTACAAGACTCATGACAATAAACGTCAACCTGCGTATTATTTGCTATGGAGGAGATCCAAGGTCTGTGTACTCACTGGCATCAAATGCACCCTTCAGGGCCTGGATGTCTGTGGCCACCCCTGAGACCCGGTAGATTCCCACCTCCTCCATGCCCCGGCGCTCGATCTCCTCTACACACTGCTTCACGATAAGGGGCACCTTGGACCGCTCCCGTCTGTCAAGGACACACACACAAACACACACAAACACCAGGATTAAAACAGGATCAATGCAGGAGAACGAGAAGTCCAGTGCTTTACACTACTGTTACCTGTGACTGCATAACTGGGTGTCTCATTTCTGACCTCACAGCTGGTGTTTAGGTATTGTGGTAGTGCATAAACTATATTGAGATTCTTTTTCTGTTTCAATATAATATCTGTTTAATAATATAATATGTAAAACCTGTTCCCCCAGTATGTAAAACCTGTTCCCCCAGTATGTAAAACCTGTTCCCCAGTATGTAAAACCTGTTCCCAGTATGGAGAAATGGCCGCTGCCTTCTAGAGAGTAAAGAGAGTAAACTGAACACTAAAAAGACGTCCACCCTGCAGTATTGCATCTTCAGCACTATAACATGATGTTTTCTCTAATTAAAGCTGCCCATAAGGGACTGGAGTTTAGAGTTACTTTACAAATTATCATGATCATGATCAGGATCCCTATGAAAATAGAAAAACCCAAACAAGGCATGTCTTTGAGAGTTATTCCTGGCCTTACATTGAAAGTGAAGGAGGTTGGAGGAGGTATCCCATTAATTTGGCAATATTAGGTCTGATCTGTGTTGGTCACAGAAATATGGTATGCATTACACTGAGGCTCTCATGACAGGCTTAACATGAGCTGATTTGGTTCTGGGTGCTGAGATTATACAGAGGCTAACAAAGACACATTCACTCACTTGGTTACAACACTTATTTTCACCCCAAACACGCCTGACTGTTTCCGCGAGGGCATTCTCTTTAGACTGAACTCTCTGCTGGTGAACTTCATTGACAGCTTCACCTCTATCTGCACCAAGAGAAGTTAAGAATTAGCCAGCAGTCAGAGAAATGAAGACTATTGCATGTAACATCATCAACACAGTACATGTAAATACAGGGGTCACACTTAATATTGAAAAGTCTTTATACCCCAGTAATCATCATGTGAAAAACCAATTGTAATTACCATGTTATACAGGCCTAGATAACTTATTCAACAATGTTTACACTGGCCACTGGAGTATAAAGTGGTGCCAAAAACGCTCCCTTTGCAAAATAAAAAACAGTAAGATGTTGTGGTTTTGGAAAAGATTTGTGCAAAACAGTGAAGATTTAACATTTTCTATGCTGGTAATACATACTCCGTTCATGGTGATGACTGTTCTTTGCCAGTCTTTGCTTTGCAGGGCCTGGGGATCCAGCTAGAAAATATGGAGACATCTGTCAGTCAGCGCAATCATCTGACCCAGTAACGCTGTGCAGACAGACGCTGTATGGACATCATGATGCTGTGGGATTGATGCAGTCTTTATCTCAGTACAGACATGCTATAGTACTGTATTAATGACATCCATTGTATTATTAAGAACCAATGAGATATTTAAACCACTCAAAATCCTGCTTTGTAAGAATGTTTCGCACAGTTAGCCTCTTGATCCTTTCCAATTGATCAGAGACTAAAGCAGAATATAACAAATCAAACTTAATGAAACTGTCCATATTAGAAGGAAATTATAATTTCACAGAAGAAAAGCTAAAACTGGACAAAAGGATTGATTCAATGATGAAGATCGTTATTTTGCATTTCTTTCCAATCAGTAAGCCTGGGTCTTACATATCAGTTACCCATCACTTTCCCTCATCCTTACATAAACTCCATATGGTTGAGTAGTGTCAACTCAAGTTACTGTGCTATTTTAATCATCTGACTAATACCAAGCTGCCAACAGTTATTTCTAGTGGTCAGGCACAAGTGTTGTGATAACATCATCTCATGGTATTCAGATGACCTACCATGACAGATGTCCTCTCAGCCAAGGAACCAACAGACACTCAATATAACTCTGATAATCTTAATCTTTTTGTTCTGTGGACATCTCTCTTACATAAGGCAGTGGACTTATCAAAAGAGAATAGAGTATTAAGTATGAGAATATAATACATTCAAGGATACTTAAAATATGTACCAACTAAGGATGTATGTACATATTAAAATATCTACCCTACCCTCTATTAATGTTCCTAATCAAATAGCATCCATGACAAAAATAAAGAAAGACCATTCTCTCTCTTTATGTGTGCCATGTCTTTACCTTCTGTCTGAGCAGAGTGCTGCGGACCCTGCCCCACAGTCGTGCCCCTGTGCCTGGGGGCTTCCTGGGACCTGTGTCCCCCTCATCCTCCAGAGAACAGCTGCTAGTGAACTGACTGCTGGTCTGATCCAGAATCAGCTCTTCAGTACAGGTCTCACCCATTCTTTTAGTTGAGACTCAGTCGCTCACACTCTACTTTCACCACTAATGTACTGTACCAAACAATGGGACAAACAAATCAAGACAGCAGTCCAGAAAATAATCTTCCAAATCAGCCACTCTGTCCTAAACAATCCCCAACTAACAGCATGGATCCCTCTGATCTGATATGGTTATTGGATTGTCTCAAAGAATCCTGAGGCCCGCATAGTCTTTTAGTGGTCCAGTAGAGTCCCCCACAAGTGTGTGTGTCCTGTCAACTTCTTAACCCTGTCATGCTATCAATCCTTCCACGCCAGATAAAAAATAAATTGAACAAAGGCAGCCACTCGACCACGCTGCCTCCCTGTTGTTCCAGTTCCCAGATGGATCTGTGGATTAACTCCTGAGAATCCCCTCCTCCTGTGATTATGGACACACGCTGGCGGCTGCTCAGAGGTTGTTATGAGCACTACAACCCCAAGCCTCCTACAGGATCCTCATCCGTCACCAGTTAGTTGGTAGATATGTTTTGGGTCTACTGGCTCCTCCTAACTGAGCGCCTTTGTCTGACCCTTTCTCCTTTCAACCAAAACCTCCCACATCTGATCTGTCTCTTTTTAATCCCCAAACATTTGGGCACACATGCACACACAATGTTCAGACTGCCTCTCCAATCAGCACTTATCTCAAATTCCACAAACAGATCAGACCCAGGCCAGAGGGTCACACACAATTGAATTGAAGTGTGGGACCACGTTGGTTGTGGATTGTCCAAAAAGACAATAGAAACAGCACATTGTCTATTCAAAAGACAAACATACAATTTTCTGTATTGGATGTTTTCAGAGTTCTTCTGAGAGGGGTCCCGCTCTGTCTCACTTCCACTGGATAGATATGTACCAGGGGCTACATTTGGTCAGCCTGTTTCCCTTATCAACTGTAATCCCCCTCTGTCACAACACCCCATCATCACCAGTCAGGCTGAGGTGACCCAGGAGCATCCCCCACAGTCCTTTTCCACACCACAGAACCACACATGGTGGGATTATCCACAGACAGGGCAGCTATTGGGGCTGGTATACTAGATAAGTCATTTTCACCACTGTGGCCTATTAGTTAATTCAGCTATGTCACTGTTGACACTGTAGACCAGCGTGACAGGCAACACAAAATGTGCTTCATACTCTCACTCCGTACCTGTATCTGTCCTTTGGCCATGATCCTGTCTGTGTTCTCTCCGTCCTCCTTGTTTTGCTTGGCTTTGTTGTAGCACTTCTCATAACACAACAGCCTCAGAGTCTGAGAGCCTTCCAGCTCAATCTCAAACTCCTGCAGGGAAACAGCAAAAAAAAACACGGAAAAATCAATCCAGCAGATAAGGCTGAATAGACAGGACACTAACTGGCACGTGGCATCCTCACCTCGTTCCACTTGGGTTGTGTGGAGTCTCTGTACACTCGTGTCTTGGCTTTGTTCACAAAGTAGCCAAAGGAGTCCACCTCCAGAGTGCAGTAGAGATCTGTGTGGAAGAAGAAACAGTTAATGGGAGTTAGCGTGGTTAATAGGGATACACACTGAGTCACAGTAAGACCTGGATGGAGGAGTATACATGTACTTTGCCCTACACTGTTACACCATACTTTATGACAATCCTCACAATACAACTTGCCATGCCATCTGAATCTGGTAAGTACTGAGGATAATATTTCCTCTCCAGAGTATGTTTACATCTGGATTAACAGGTCAGATTTGTTATAAAATAAGAAAAATTGTATGCATCTGAGCTGTACGCGTGACTGTATTTGGGACAAAGAGTGAGACGACAGGGGTTTTCCATCCAGACCAGCTGTGGCCGGACCACAGTGTTCCTTGTTAATCCTCAGAGTTCTGACTGTTCCCCAGCAGCTGCTCCCCATGGGAATGTCTGCTGACTGCCAGGTGACAGCCGGACTGGAGGAGACTGACAGCGGAAGGGAAGGCCAGCCTTGGCTATAATCCATTCAAGGTGATCAGGGTAGGACACCAAAAATATGGAGAAAATACACAACTGAGCCACTTACTCAAGCTCTGTTGGAGGCCTGATGCAGAGTGAACAATGACATTCAGAAAACCATAGAATCCAGACGATTCATCTTCTAAAGAGAGGAGAGGGAAAAGTCATGAGAGTTGTTCAATCAAAAACAATACTAATAAACATCTCCCTCTCTTATTATTAATAAGTGTGGCATTACTAACCAGCCTTCCATCCTTACTAATACTGTATCAGTTGTGTCAATGGCCTACCTTCTTTATTCATGGTCATTGGTATAGTATGGACCGTCTGAAGCTTCACACATGAGTTGGTGAGCATCTGCAGCTCCAGGGATGTCAGAGAGAAGCTTTTGAAACCTGCAGGAGGGAATGGAGTTCAGAGAGAGACTGACGGCCACCATCAGCTCAATTATGGGATTGTCACAAGCATAGCTTATGTTGCAGAGAACACTCACACTTCTTCTGTTGCTCGCGGATGATGTCCTTCCACTCTGCACGTTCGTAATCTGACGAGATGAGGAATGTGAAGCCCTGAAACACACAAAGGAACATGCTGTACAATACAACAGACATCTTAGCAATGCTGTACCACATTTCTACACCTGTAGGGGGCAGCAGATCCTGGACCAAAATATTTCAAAGTACAAACAATGAGCTGTGTAGTTGTTAGATATGACCTTGCAGGACCATAGGTGCAGAGAGAGAGGAATCAGTCAGTGGCTGGCTCACCTTGCCGTTCCTGTTGGCCACTCTGAAGGCCATGCTGGGAGACATGAGCAGCAGCAGAGACTCCTGCTCCAACAGCTTCTTCCTCAAACGCTCTATCGCCTTCCCTCCTTTAGTGGTTCTCTGCACAGACGCATATAGAAGAAGAGCACTCAGACAGCTGCTGCCGTCTCAATGTATAGCACTGTCTCAGTCATTAATGGCTCTTATGAAGTCATGATCTGGTCAAGTGTTTCAACATTATTATAATAAAGTAATCTGTTATAACACTATAGGGACTTCCCCTCTTTCTGATATCTGTTGTCACCTTCTCTCTCTGGAGCTCATTCTTGATCTGTGAGATTCTGATCTTCATGGCGTCAATCTCCTCGTCTTGGACCTGGGGTATGGGCGTGGCCTCCGAGTCCTCGATGGTCTGGAAGGTGAGGTCTGACAGTGGGATGTACCACTTACAGTCATACTGCTGGCCTTTCCTGGAGAGAGACAAACACACACACACACACACACACACACACACAAGAAACATCACAAGAAACACACACACACACACACACACACACACACACACACACACACACACACACACACACACACAGACGTAAGGAACACCACAGCCAGTATATTAAACAAACCATCTGGTCCATCAGTAAATCTACACTTACCCTGCAGTCTGTTTCTTCAACTTGGCACAGAGAAGTAAGTCTGTGAAGAGGAAGACATGGCGAAGCTTTCTGGATCCCTCCACCAGCTCCACCATGAAGCAGTCCCTCAGCAGCTGACGGTTCTACAGAGGCAAAACAGGGAATCACACATTCATTGGATATTTTATCTATTCATATTCACACCCATAACCCCCTCATTCAATCAATTCACAGAACACAGATTATACCCAGAACACAGAATCAGTAGTTGTCGAGTGGGTTTCATAAACAATAAATGTACTCTGATGAATCACGTGACTAGGGTTGCAAAATTCCGTGATTTCGGGATAACCAGGGAATTTATTGAAAGTTGCTAGAATTTTGTATCCCTACATATGACACATGGTCACAACATGTTATTATGGCCCTCAAGTGGAACCAGTATCTGATGTATGTGGCCTGACTGGTTCTAGACAGGAGGAGCATCTCTAAAAGGAATACTTGCACTGAATAGCAGAGGTGAGGACTCGAGTCCCATTACATATTTGATGACCTGACACTCGACAAAAAATAAAATAACTTTACTTGGACTTGGAGCCTCAAGACTCGGGACTCGACTTTGACTTGAAATTATCTGGCCAGGTTTTGTAACGTTTTACAAAACGCCACTCATTTTGTGGCACAGAGTCTCTACTGTCCAAGCAGCCAGAGACAACTGCATGCCAGCGTCACACTTGCAAAAAAAGCAGATTGGCTAGTTAAAACGCACACTTGGCCCTCTGATTGGACTTTCAATCAACAGGTCGAGTGAGCTAGCACAGTGAGTTTTTTTTGCATCAAGCAACAATTTCTAGCATAGGGCTACTGGTCTGATAATTGATCATTTACTTGAATTTGGAATTTGTTAAAATTAATTACATAATCAAAATTTGTTGTAGACAAGAATAATGTAAAAAGCCCTCTGGTAGTCTCAATAAATAGACACAGATTTGTATTTCAGTCATTGCACGTATAGGTTGTTTTTTTTCCTGACTTGAAAAAAACTTGTGAAACTCAACCCGTTCTACTTTGGACTCGACTTGAGACTCAGACCTTGTGATTTGCTTGTCACTCGAATAATAAGGAAATAGGTCTCACCTCTGCTGAATAGTAACAATATTTTAAATAACTTCTAGAAGCTGCTGGGATAAAGATAGTCTCTTCTCATAAATAAACACCTGTCCTCAAACAGATGTGAGACCTGGTTGTAAAAAGTGTAAATGAAAGACAAGTTAAATCAGTGTCTTGTTATCAAAGAAAATCAAATCAAACTTTTTTGTCACATGTGCCAAATACAACGTGAAATGCTTACTTGCAATCCCTTAACCAACAGTGCAGTTCAAATAGTCTCAGTGGCCATTTGATTCATTGTTCAGCAGTCTTATGGCTACACTTTGTAGCGCCTTAAGGTCAGATGCCGAGCAGTTGTCATACCAGGCAGTGATTCAACCGGTCAAAATGCTCTCGATGGTGCAGCTGTAGAACTTAACTTAAGCATCTGGGGACCCATGCCAAATCTTTTCAGTCTCCTGAGGGGGGAAAAAGTGTTGTTGTGCCCTCCTCACAACGGTCTTGGTGTGTTTGGACCATGATAGTTTGTTGGGGATGTGGACACCAAGGAACTTGAAACTCTCGACTCGCTCCACTACAGCCCCGTCGACGTTAATGGGGGCCTGTTCAGGCCGCCTTTTCCTGTAGTCCATAATCAGCTCCTTTGTCTAGCTCACATTGAGTGAGAGGTTGTTGTCCTAGCACCACACTGCCAGGTCTTTGACCTCCTCCCTATAGGCTGTCTCATCATTGTCAGTGATCAGGCCTACCACTGTTGTGTTGTCAGCAAACTTAATGATGGTGTTGGAGTCCTGTTTGGCCACACAGTTGTGGATAAACAGGGAGTACAGGAGGGGACTAAGCACACAGCCCTGAGGGGCTCCAGTGTTGAGGATCGGCATGGCAGACGTGTTGTTGCCTACCCTTACCAGCTGAGCTGTAGTCAATTAATATCATTCTCACATCAGTGTTCCTTTTGTCCAGGTGGGAAAGGGCAGTGTGGAGTGCAATTGAGATTACGTCATCTGTGGATTTGTTGGGGTGGTATGCGAATTGGAGTGAGTCTATCTTATCTGGGATGATGCTGTTGATGTGAGCCATGACCAGCCTTTCAAAGCACTTCATGGCTACGGACGTGAGTGCTACGGGGCAGTAATACTTTTAGGCAGGTTACCTTTGCTTCCTTGGGCACAGGGACTATGGTGGTCTGCTTGAAACATGTAGGTATTACAGACTCAGTCAGGGAGAGGTTGAAAATGTCAATGAAGACACTTGCCAGTTGGTCCGCGCACGTCGTCGATGCACTTATTGATGAAGCCAATGACTGAGGTGGTATACTCAACGCCATTGGATGAATCGCAGAGCATATTCCCGTCTATGCTAGTAAAACAGTCCTGTAGCGTAGCATCCGCGTCATCTTACCACTTCCGTATTGAGCGAGTCACTGGTACTTCCTGCTTTAGTTTTTGCTTGTAAGCAGGAATCAGGAGGATAGATTTATAGTCGGATTTGCTAAATGGAGGGCGAGGGAGAGCTTTGTATGCATCTGTGTGTGTGGAGTAAATGTCTAGAGTTTTTTTCCTCTGGTTGCACATTTAACATACTGGTGGTAATTCGGTAAAACGGATTTATGTTTGCCTGCATTAAAGTCCCCAGCTACTAGGAGCGCTGCTTCTGGATGAGCATTTTCTTGTTTGCTTATGGCCTTATACAGCTGGTTGAGTGCGATCTTAGTGCCAACATAGGTTTGTGGTGGTAAATAGACAGCTACGAATAATATAGATGAGAACTCTCTTGATAGATAGTGTGGTCTGCAGTTTATCATAAGGTACTCTACCTCAGGCGAGCAATACCTCGAGACTTCTTTAATATTAGACATCGAGCATCAGCTGTTATTGACAAATAAACACACACCCCATTGGCCAATAGAACGGATGGCAGCGGGGGTTTAATCACTTGCCTACGAATTCTCAGAAGGCAGCCCAACCTCCTCCCCCTTTTTCTCCGTCTTTTCTCCATGCAAATGACAGGGATTTGGGCAGTTCCCGAGAAAGCAGTATATCTTTCGTGTCGGACTCGTTAAAGAAAAGAGCCAGTGTTTACAGGAATAGATCCTAATAATCCTGCCTGCCCGGCCAGTCCAGTGGGCGGTTGGTAACTGATGTAGTGACATCTGCTCTTCCTGTGGCCAGAGCGGGGCTGTGAATGCTTGGACTGTTAATACTGACCTTTGACCCTACGGGCTGAAAGCTGCTTATAATTGTTTTTTAAATAGCACCCATGTGGGACTCTACCAATCCATCCTAACCACATTTATGCAAAAACAAGGAAATCTCCACCAGGGAGATGCCCTCGTGGATTTATGGTCACTGTATTTACATGGTCATCGGTTACGTTGACATATCTCAAAATAGAGGATGACTATCTGATGACAAAATTGGTAAGATGGGCCCAACTAGGAGGTGGAAACTTTCCCTGGGAATATAATGGAAATATATGAAAATTAATATGAATACTATTTAAATGTAGATGCCTTTTGCATTAGAAATATTTACCATATCATATAGAGACAGAAACATAAACCTTTTACCTTATCATAAGTAGACATAATTTCAAATGATTAAATACATCAAATATAAATTTTATTATGAATTGAGCATTAATTAAATGGGTTGACTCTTCACATGGGAAGATTTCACTGAACAACAGAAGGGAATAAAATGATTCTGATTCCAGGAGGACCATGAGCTGTTGCTATCGATAAGGTGTCCGATTCATCATTTTCACCTCGAATAGAAGTAGAGGGACTTTTGTAAGAGGTTGCTTGTTGTGAGCGCTGAGGGAACTTTATGCACTTGGCCAGGTGATTCTGCATCTTTGTTGCATTCTTCACATATGATTTGGCACAGTATTTGCAAATGTATCCAGCTTTTCCTTCTACATCAGCTGCAGTGAACTGTCTCCACACATCAGATAGTGCCTGTGGCATTTTCCTGTAAAGATTAGAAGAAAAATATATACAATTCCATATACAGCTAAATAGTTAAGCAGTTAGATTAAACAACTCCTTTGTAAGATATTTTTTATTGTATTTAACATGTATGGATTAACACTCCTTAGTTAGCAGGCTCAAGCAAGCTAAAACCCACATGATAGCAACTAACAAGTTAGAAATTATTTAAACACACTTTGCTGTAGACTATTTACTAGTTACATGATTTTTTGTTATGTCATAAAATATATTCACCCCACCCAGTATTGTAATCAAAACTTACCAGAAAGCATGTAGTCCTTGGCTCAGACAGTGTAGTAGTGTGGGCTCAATAGCATCTCACTAGTGTGCAAGAGCTTGAGAATCAGGAGGATATGTGATGGAAGAGTGCACTGTGCATGCAGAGTTGCAATTCCATTTAATTGGGGATAGTTTAACCAAAATATGCCACAAGACCTAGAATTGCCTTATGTGTATCCCACAAAAAAAGGTTCACTGTTATAAGCTAACCTTTTTGATGAATTTAAGCAAAATTCCCAAAATTCTGGGGCTTAACTTCCCAGGGAAAATCTCCGGAAATTTACAGGAAAGTTTCCGACCCTTTGCAACCCTAGGCCCAACTAAATCAAACCCTGGATTTCAATCACCACAGTAAGTTTATCCAGTTAGCTACCAAACTCCAGTCACTTACAAGGTCTACATTTATTTTGCCTTTAGCAAATAGAGGCCTATGAATTGTGGAATACTACAATAGAGCCAACCCATACAGAAATGTAATTTGTCTGAGTTCCATTCTCACGTTTACTTATTGTAAGACGTCTGATGGACATAGTTGGACAGGTTTCCAGTAATAATAGATGAAATTCAGCAGGGGTGAGGGAGTGAGGGTAAGTAACTAGTACGTGCTGCCACGGGAAAGGGTGGACAGATACTTGATAAGACGTGTTACAGGTCATTTCTGGGAAGGAGACTTCAGAGTGGGAAAGGAGGATGGGAGTGGGGGAGCCAGGACATGGATGTAGGCAGTGCGATGGGCTTTCCTGGTCAGAACCATATTATTTTGTCATGAGCTTCCTCTACGCTCCACTTCCTCCACTAATAAACCAGACAGGCAGAGATGACTCAGCAGGAATCTGACTCACAATGCAGGTTTATTGGAGTTTACAGACACACCTTTTCCCTGGCTTTTACAGGAACTGAGAAGCACTGATTGGCTAATTTACAGTAACCCTCAGATTCCTAATGTATAGCTCTGAACCTGTGTTGCTTGGGGGAATCTATCTTATTATGCTAACTAGATGATTGTGGACTTCAGGAAACAGCAGAGGGAACACCCCCCCATCCACATCGATGGAACAGTAGTGGAGAGGGTAGCAAGTTTTAAGTTCCTCGGCATACACATCACAGACAAACTGAATTGGTCCACTCACACAGACAGCATCGTGAAGAAGGCGCAGCAGCGCCTCTTCAACCTCAGGAGGCTGAAGAAATTCGGCTTGTCACCAAAAGCACTCACAAACTTCTACAGATGCACAATCGAGAGCATCCTGGCGGGCTGTATCACCGCCTGGTATGGCAACTGCACCGCCCTCAACCGTAAGGCTCTCCAGAGGGTAGTGAGGTCTGCACAACGCATCACCGGGGGCAAACTACCTGCCCTCCAGGACACCTACACCACCCGATGCTACAGGAAGACCATAAAGATTATCAAGGACATCAACCACCGAGCCACTGCCTGTTCACCCCGCTGTCATCCAGAAGGCGAGGTCAGTACAGGTGCATCAAAGCTGGGACCGAGAGACTGAAAAACAGCTTCTATCTCAAGGCCATCAGACTGTTAAACAGCCACCACTAACATTGAGTGGCTGCTGCCAACACACTGTCAATGACACTGACTCAACTCCAGCCACTTTAATAATGGGAATTGATGGGAAATGATGTAAATATATCACTAGCCACTTTAAACAATGCTACCTTATATAATGTTACTTACCCTACATTATTCATCTCATATGCATACGTATATACTGTACTCTATATCATTGACTGCATCCTTATGTAATACATGTATCACTAGCCACTTTAACTATGCCACTTGGTTTACATACTCATCTCATATGTATATACTGTACTCGATATCATCTACTGTATCTTGCCTATGCTGCTCTGTACCATCACTCATTCATATATCCTTATGTACATATTCTTTATCCCCTTACACTGTGTATAAGACAGTAGTTTTTTTGGAATTGTTAGTTAGATTACTTGTTCGTTATTACTGCATTGTCGGAACTAGAAGCACAAGCATTTCGCTACACTCACATTAACATCTGCTAACCATGTGTATGTGACAAATAAAATTTGATTTGATTTAATTTGATTTGATTTATCTACTGTAACTGTCTGAATGGACAAGACGCAGGCTGTGTAATCTGACACTATTTTGCTTATGGAATGGTGCAGTGTGACATCAAAGTGTCTGAAAAGAAGACAAGTATGAAAGCATTATAAGGGAGGTCCAGATAGCCACAAGACCAGGTTCGGGTGTCTGTGTGCCTCAAAAGCCGTGTTCACATTGGCAGTTTGAAGCGACTCAAATCCTATACATTTGCATATCTGATTCGAATCTGATATTTTTCCTGCAAAAAAGCACACAGAATCTGACAAATCTGATTCCTTGCCAAATCTGATTTATTTGCCCTCAAGTGGTTTTTAGACTTTTATTCAGCATATATTGTTTCTTGCTAGCTACTCTGCTGACAGTTTGACAAGAACATGTGGTAGCTAACTATCTTGTTAATTGGTTACAAATAAATTAGTGAATGTGCTAGCTAGCTAGTTAACTGCTGTGGCTAGCCAAAAAGGTATCGTTTGAAAGTTGGATCATCTTCTCCTTTGAGGCTTTAAAAAAGTCTTCTTACATTATGATTTTGAACATTCAAAGCAAAAGTCCATGGCAGGCATTGTTGTCACCTTAGCTTGCTACATAACTTCTGAGTGACAGGAAGCACAAGCACCAATCAGCCTGCCCTACTGCACACACACACCCGTCGTTACTGTGACAACTAGTGGAGCCAAAATGACTGCTGTCTGAACATACACAAATTCGATTTGGTCACTTGAAACTTTCTGTTTGGACAGTCGGTTGTCCAAAATGCATGCCACCTCATGTCATAGCCTGCCACACTGACCTCTCCCTTCTTCACTGTCATAGACTGCCTGCGTGGGGTGATCTCCTCGTTGATGCTGGACAGGAAGTTCTGGGAGATTCTCAGGGCATCCTGCAGCAGTGGATAGTCTGGGTGGCTGGAGGGGGTGTGTTTCAACAGGTCCTGAGGGAGAAAGAGAGAAAAAGATAGAAAGAGGGTGAAAGAAAGAGCGGGTGAAAGAAAGAGCGGGTGAAAGAAAGAAAGGAAAAGAGGGGGGAGAAAGGTGAAAGAAAAAGAAAGGAGAGGAGAGAGAGGGTGAAAGAAAGTAAGAGATAGAAAAAGAGTGAAAGAGTAAGAAAAAAAGGAGAGAAAGATGGAAAGAAAGAGAAAGAGCGGAGAGAGAAAGAAAGAGTAAAAAAGGAGGAGAAAGAGTAAGAAAGAAAAAGAAAGGAGAGAAAGAGGGTGAAATAAAGAAAGAGGGAAAGAGAGGAGTGAAAGAAAGAGAGAAATAAAGAAAAAAAAGAGAGCGAAATAAAAAATGTAAGAAAGGAGAGAAATAGTAAGAAAGGAAAATAAAAAAGAAAGGAGGGTGAAAGAAAGAAACAAGAGAAACAAAGAATGAGAGAGAAATAGTAAGAAAGGAAGAGAAAGAGGAGAGAGTGAAAGAAAGAGGGTGAAAGAAAGAAATAAAGAGAGAAAGAAAGGGAGACAGAAATAAATAATTACAATTTTAAGAAAGGAGAGAGAGCGAAAGAGAAAGAAAGAGAAAATGTGAAATAGAGAAAGAAAAAATACATTAATTTGAGATAAATTATGATCACTTTTTCTAAGATATGTGAAGCATTGTTTTCATAAAGAAAATTCAGGTCTGAAGGGAAAAAAATCTTCAGTGTGTTGATTTGACTTACATGCAGAACCAAGGTGCTGCGGGTGACTCTGTCCACAGGTTTATAGAGCAGAGCTGAGGGGGACAGGGTCATAAAGTATATAAAGTCCAAGGCAGGACAAGGCAACACAGAACTAACAACATAGGACACCTTGAGGTTGAGGGTCATATTCAATATGCTTTAACTAAGCATGTACCACTCTTTCTGAATTCAAATAACTAGAGGGTTGAATTCTTCAAAGTCTATAGATATTTAAATAAATGTAAGGTTTAGTTCATTTTGACTGTGAATTGTTCAAAATAATGAAATTGCACTTACTTTCCAGTGAATTTTTTGCCTGGTCTTTGCATTCCTTGGTGCTTATGACCTTAAGATTCTGAGGGCACAACAGGAATTAAGAAAGGCATAATGATACGAGTACACCATTTCAACACAGCATCACAGTAATATTTATTTTAATATCTGTCCACCCAGCCGGTTCTAGCAATTGAGCCTGGGGATGAGGTATTCTATCCGAAACGTTGCCCTTGTAAAAGTAGACATATAAAATACAATACATACCTGACATATTTCAGCAAACTGTATGTTGGCCTGGCAGCACTTGTCAGCCGTCTCCACAGCAACCGTATAGTTATCCACAAAGGCCCTGTACACTCCTAGCTGGCTGGCCTATAATAGAGAGATACAATAGAGAGTAGATACGATGTAGTTAACCTGTTGTTGGATTCATGTACCCAGTTTTGGCTGCTCTCTACTCCGGTCATACTAGTTGCTTTCCCTTCTCATGGTGCTGAGAATAGCGATCAGACGAGGTATGGCCTTTCAACAAAAACAGCATTGATAACATGCATCCTATCAGTCATAATTTGTCCTTTTTTTTATGACTGTGCACACACACACACACACACACACGTGGCAGCGAGTGTGCGTGCAAACAGTCATTAAAAAAAGGACAAATTATGTGATTTTGTTTCATGCATCTTCCTTTCCTCCACTGTCATACTGAGGCAGCTCTTTGCAGTCAGGAGCCTCTTAGTGATGTTTTGTCCTTATTACTGCCTGTTATGTGCTATAGCCAGGCTTTTATCTGTGTGGGATATGTCTCCAGGCAGTCTGCTCACATGTGGGGTCCAGCATCCACCGCACATTATAGCCAGTCTAACTCCCTTTTTCTACTCTTTAAATCTCTCTTCAGTATTATTAATGATCAAAGGAAGTCTACTAATATTGTCTTTAAAAGTGACTGACTTATTGGATAAATATCTGCTTACTCACAGAAGAATGCAGTTTGTGGCTGGGGGGGATCTATTTCACGTTTTTGTACTTATGAACAAAGGAACAAATGCATCTGGAAGAACTAACACAAAAGAACCATAACAGAATTTCCTAAGTCTTTACACAACAATAATAATGCTCACCAGTTTCTGGAAGAGATCGCCCACACACTGGTTGTGGCACCACTCCTGAACTCTGGGTAGCAGGGCATTGTAGAAGTCATTGTGGATCTCATGGAGCTCCGTCACCTTGAAGAAGATGGTCTCTATCTGCTGGATGGTCAGCATCGGCTGGGAGGTGGTGGCCGCTGCCCTCAGAGGCTTCATGGGCTGGGACAATCAATGCAAGACAAGCATTACTGTATGTGTGTGTGTGTGTGTGTGTGTGTGTATACATCCGTCTGTCCATCCAACATTTTACTGTCCCAATGCTCTGAAATCACTGTTCATCACAGTGAGGTGTGGCATATTCAATTAGTGTCATATTCAATTAGCTCAAAGTCCTGTCTCTTACCAGTAAGATAGCCCCCAGGTGGCTGAGATATGTCTCCTCACTGGCCAGGATCCCTGACAAAACCCACTTCCGCATCTCCAACTCCTTCTCCTGATCCAGCTCTGTCTGTGTGTGAGAATGAGACTAACAGTGAATGGCAGAGAGAGAGAGAAAGAGAGAGACAGTGAGAGCGACAGACCGGGGATTCACTTCTACCAGGCTTATTTGGTGATTCTAATTGTAACCAGAGCAGATCTTCCCTAATCTCCCTGGGTGTTGAATGAGACCGCTAAACAGCTACGAGTAGAGACTATCGTCTCATGGGAACCCAATACATTTGATTAAATCCTGTTGGAGATGTAGAGGGCAGAGGCCAGGGTCAAAGATCCATTGTATTGTGGAGGTAAACAATTGTTTTCCTAGCCTAGGATGGGACCTGTAGTTACTGATGGGTCAAAGGCATCAGTAGTTAGGTTTCTGACAGTCTGTCGCTCACGATTCCATTTATTCCGTTCCAGCCATTACTATGAGCCCGTACTCCCCGTTAAGGTGCCACCAGCCGCCTGTGGTCGGTCGATATGGAGCTCATGCACAGAGCAGAAATGAATAGCTCTGACATTCCACAGCTGGAATACTAAGGGGGCACAAGAGAAGGCCTCCCCCTGGATTTAACCTTTGAAGATCAGAGAGCTGAGCACATCAGAGGAGGACCTAGGGGACACCGGAGATTGGCTAGGTACAGTACAATAGAGGTGGATGAGATTTATAGGGTGAGTGAAAGTGTGGTTGGAACGAGCAGAGCATCTCTATTAAATACACTCAGAGAGCCCAAGGCAGACTTATAGAGGACGGGGGCATTAACAGACAGCTGCACTGGGTGGAAAAATCAGACCCATGGGCTTTAAGAGTAGAAGATGGAGGTGTATGATAAACTGGCAATAACCTTACCGACAGGGTGGACTCCAGGGAGCCAGAGGAGTGTGTGTGCTGGCTGCTGCAGCTCTTGGAGCGGAGGCGAGGTGAGGAGGTGGGTGAGGTGCTGAAAGGCAGGAGGTCATGGTGCTGCTGGTGCTCCTCCGCCTGCTCCAGGTCATAGCCATAGGAAGGAGGGGTCCCACTGTAGGGGACTTTTGGGATAATTACAGACAGATGGAGGGGATTAGGTGTGGTAGTGTAAAGTAGGTTCTAAGACAGTGGCACTGTGTGTATCTCTCTCTGACACTTCACACCCTTCACATGCAAGGCATTCTCTCTTCTCCTCTAAAAACACCATTAAAGCCACTGAACAGGTAGTGAAAGAAGATAGAAATGTGTGATCAGTTGTCATGACCGGTTTGACTGGGAACATCACCTCCCTCCAAAAAATATGTGACTATATTCATCTGCACTTTGAAATATATATATTTTTTTATTTAAAAACAATAATCCTTTGTTGAGACGAGAATATGGTGCAGACTCAAAAAGAACCAAAATAGGTCTTACATCAAACACAAGGGCGTAAAAATATTACTAAAATAAAATAAAGTTATTCATATCTGTATATCA
This sequence comes from Oncorhynchus tshawytscha, assembly GCF_018296145.1. Taxonomy (NCBI): domain Eukaryota; kingdom Metazoa; phylum Chordata; class Actinopteri; order Salmoniformes; family Salmonidae; genus Oncorhynchus; species Oncorhynchus tshawytscha. The sequence continues at coordinate 23,228,960 of NC_056432.1, forward strand.
ATGGTATTATATAAAAGCTACTGTACATTCAAAATAACTAGAATGACCTGATGAAAACAGCTCTGTCATTCAAACTCTAATGTGCTCTATTCCAATACATTCTGTGTCTCTGTGCTTCAAATCCCCTCTGATCTTCAGAGACTGTGCCAGACACACAGGGACCATCCCACAGCAGAGGATAAGCCAGGAGAATCGCAGCAAAAACTCTGATTCACTTGTGTGGTGAGGAGAAGCATTAGTCAGTCCCTCTACTCTCTGTACATGACATACTTTAACTGTACAGATGCAGAAGCAGTTCAAGGCAGCTATACTGAACAGGAGCTTATTAACCATAGTAATGCTTTATTTACATATCAACTCGATGACAATAAAAACTCGAGGGAGGGCACAGAGTATGCGAGCAATCAAAGAGGAATTCCTTCTTAATGATCACTCAGTAGCCATAGGTGAACCAGTAGCCAGAGGGATAGATATTTGGGACAATGGGAGTTCTGCCACTCGTCATCACATCTTCTCCTCTCATCTCAACCATGTCAGATTGTGGCTGTGTGGTTTTCAAGTTCATTCTTGGTGAATAAATCCAAGGTGCAGGGAAGTGGCCAAGGCTACATTAGACCGCCCTGTTACAGAGAGAGAGGACTAACCGCAGCTCTTCCTGCTCTCTGGTTTGTACTGTAGGTGTTAGACACAGACCAGAAAACACCCCCTTTAATTCACAATCACAGCAAAGCAGACATTCTGGGTGGAAGTGTTTGCAGACACAATGCAACACAGGGGTCTATCTTGATGTGTTAGCTGCTGTTGTCTAGTTGTTTCCGCTATTATTCATCTATATAGTTTTGCATCAAGAACGGTTCAATCCCTTTTATTGTCACTTTGACTCATCAACAACATCTACCATTATTGTCAGAATCAGTGTGGCAGAAGCACAAGCACCACCAGTGTAATGATACAAGCTGTGGTGTTTGTTTGTCTGTGAGGCCTCAGTGTTAAAATAGCTGAATGTAGCTGAAATACTGCATGTTCAGAAGTGGACACAGCGATAACTATACTGAACCAAAATATAAACGCAACATGTAAAGTATTGGTCCCTTCATGAGCTGAAATAAAAGATCCTCGAAAATGTCCATATGCATAAAAAGCTTATTTCTCTCAAATTCTGTGCACATATTTTTTACATCCCTGTTAGTGAGCATTTCTCCGTTGCCAAGATAATCCATCCACCTGACAGGTGTGGCATATCAAGAAGCTGATTAAACAGCATGATCATTACACAGGTGCACCTTGTGCTGGGGCCAATAAAAGGCCACTCTAAAATGTGCAGTTGTGTCACACAACACAATGCCACAGATGTCTCAATTTGAGGGAGCGTGCAATTGGCATGCTGACTGAAGGAACGCCCAACCTCCAATGGCGTTTTAGAGATTTTGGCAGTGCGTCTGACCGGCCTCACAATAGCAGACCACGTGTAACCGCCCCAAACCAGGTTCCCCACATCCGGCTTCTTCACCTGCGGGATCATCTGAGAGCAGCCACCCGGGCAGCTGATAAAACTGGGGGTTTGCACAACCAAAGAACTTCTGCACAAACTGTCTCAGGGAAGCACATCTGCATGCTTGTCGTCTTCACCAGGGTCTTGACCTGACTGTAGTTCAACGTTGTAGCCAACTTCGGTGGGCAAATGCTCACCTTCAATGGTCACTGGCATGCTGGAGATGTGTGCTCTTCACGGATGAATCCCGGCATCAACTGTACTGGGTAACAGACAGATAACAGACAGCGATGGCATCATGTGGGCGAGCGTTTTGTTGATGTCAACGTTGTGAACAGAGTGCCCCATGGTGGAGGTGGGGTTATGGTATGGGTAGGCATAAGCTACAGACAACAAAGACAACTGCATTTTGTCAATGGCAATTTGAATGCACACATAGATACTGCAACAAGATCCTGAGGCCCAGTGTCGTGCCATTCACCCACAGCCATCACATTTCAGCATGAAAATGCACGGCCCCATTTTGCAAGGTTCTGTACACAATTCCTGGAACCTGAAAATGTCCCAGTTCTTCCATGGCCTGCATACTCCCATTAAACATATTTGGGATGCTATGGATCGACGTGTACAACAGTGTGTTCCAGTACCCGCCAATATCCAGCAACTTCACACAGTCCTTGAAGAGGAGTGGAACAACATTCCACAATCAACAGCCTGATCAACTCTATGTGAAGGAGATGTGTCGTGCTGCATGAGGCAAATGGTGTTCTCACCAGGTACTGTATCTGTGACCAAGAGATGCACATCTGTATTCCCAGTCATGTGAGATCCATAGATTAGGGCCTAATGAATTTATTTCTGATTTCCTTACTTTAACTGTAACTGTAAAATCTTTGAAATTGTTGCATGTTGCGTTTATATTTTTGCTCAGTGTAGTTCACCTCTGCTAGAAAACAGGAAAGAGAGGATTCCGGAAGCAAGGAAGGCAGATGGAACCCAGCCATGTGGAGTGGCCGGGGGCTGGTTGAGTCAGGCTGACAGTGGGACACCCCCAGAGACCATGACAAAGAACCTGAACAAACACACTGGGCCATGCAGAGAGAAACCACTGTGTTTACTCTGGAGGAGCAGGCAAGGGGCAGAGCAGAGAGAAACCACTGTGTTTACTCTGGAGGAACAGGCAAGGGGCAGAGCAGAGAGAAACCACTGTGTTTACTCTGGAGGAGCAGGCAAGGGGCCGTGCAGAGAGAAACCACTGTGTTTACTCTGGAGGAGCAGGCAAGGGGCAGAGCAGAGAGAAACCACTGTGTTTACTCTGGAGGAGCAGGCAAGGGGCAGAGCAGAGAGAAACCACTGTGTTTACTCTGGAGCAGCAGGCAAGGGGCCGTGCAGAGAGAAACCACTGTGTTTACTCTGGAGGAACAGGCAAGGGGCCGTGCAGAGAGAAACCACTGTGTTTACTCTGGAGGAGCAGGCAAGGGGCAGAGCAGAGAGAAACCACTGTGTTTACTCTGGAGGAGCAGGCAAGGGGCAGAGCAGAGAGAAACCACTGTGTTTACTCTGGAGGAGCAGGCAAGGGGCCGTGCAGAGAGAAACCACTGTGTTTACTCTGGAGGAACAGGCAAGGGGCCGTGCAGAGAGAAACCACTGTGTTTACTCTGGAGGAACAGGCAAGGGGAATACAGGGGAAGTCAATGTGAAAGGCCACACTGTGTGTCTGTCAGATTATACAACAGCAGTGACCCTGGGTGAATAACCTCTCACACAGCCACAGAGGCCTGGAAATCACGGTCAATGGACACACACTGACCAATCACACAGACACAAATATATTTCAGTAAAATGGACATAAACTATAAAACATGTCTTAAAATGTTATTTCTTACATTAATTGATATTAACTAAAATAAATGTTCACAGAGACAGTTATTTACATGGCTCTGGGAAAACCATGCTTTTTAAATGCAGAATAGTTATCCATGGTAGCATGAAAAAGCAGGCAAGCTTCCCAACATTGAGTGAAGAGGATTTCACAATAGACTAGTTCCTCAGTACAGCTTAGTTCTCAGACTGCAAGGCCTGTTGCTAAGGAAGTGTCCAGGCAGGTCTGTCCAGAACATTCAGCAAATTCATCAACTTCAGAGCAGGAAACAGACATTCTGCACACGGTCACCTTTTCACACAAACATCCCCCTCCTCCCACACGTACACATTTAAATGAATATGAAATATCATATATCAACTCTGGGATTGCTGTCTTTGAACCAACCCTGTGAGTTGTCTAATGCATTGACTTTTTCCTAAGTTAAATCATGTTAAAAACATTTAACAAAGAAGATCAGCTACAGCTCTGTGGGATTACCAAAGAGCTAATGCAGTTTCCTTCTTGCAGTATTAGTATGGAAAGCCGTTTTAACATAGTCAGTGGCCAGTTCACGAAAATGGTTCGCTCCTACAGACAGTGAGTCACAAGGCCATGGCTTGCTATATAAAGCAGGCAGACAGGCATTCAGTTACTTTTATATTGAACGTTAGAATGGGCCAAACTAGTGACATAAGTGACTTTCAGAGTAGTATGATCGTCGTTGCCAGGGGCGCGGGTTCGAGTATCTCAGAAACATCCGGCCTCCTGGGATTTTCACGCACGACAGTGCCTAGGGTTGGCCAATAATGGTACGACAAACAAAAAACATCCAGTCAGCGGCAGTCCTGTGGTCGAAAACAACTCGTTGATGAGAGAGTTCAAAGGAGAATGGCAAGAATCATGCAAGCAAACAGGCGGGCCACAAACAGGCAAATAATAGCTCAGTACTACAGTGGTGTGCACAACGGCATCTCGGAACACTCAACTCGTCGGTCCTTGTCACGGATGGGCTATTGCAGCAGAAGACCACACCGGTTCCATTCCTATCAACTAAAGACAAGAAGAAGAGGCTCCAGTCGGCACGCGATCACCTACACTGGACAATTGTGGAGTGGAAAAACATTGCCTGGCCCGACAAATCCTGGTTCCTGTTTGGTCATGCTGATGGCCGAGTTAGGATTTGGCGTAAGCAGCATGAGTCCACGGCCTCATCATGCCGGGTGTCAATGGTACAGGCTGGTGGCGGTGGTGTAATGGTGTGGGGAATGTTTTCCTGGCACACGTTAGGTCCCTTGATACCAATGTCAACACCCCGAAGAATTCAAGCTGTTCTGAAGGAAACGGGGGGGTTGAACTGGTATTAGATGGGTGTACCAAAATAAACTGTGTATATTCATCACGTTTTATATTAATAATGGAATTTTTTAAATGAATAATGGAATTTTCTATATTAATATTATTTTACTTTGAAAATGTGGAGTAGGTTGTGTGCATCAATACAAAAAATATCAAATGTAATCTTTTTTAGATAAAATTTTAAGGCAGCAAAATGTGAAAACTGTGCAAGGAATTTGTAGACTTTCACTAGCACTGTATGTAGGAGCACGCAAATGTAATCCCGACCCCATGAAGTTCATTATAATACAGTGGGGCAAAAAAGTATTTAGTCAGCCACCAATTGTGCAAGTTCTCCCACTTAAAAAGATGAGGCCTGTAATTTTCATCATAGGTACACTTCAACTATGACAGAAAATCACATTGTAGGATTTTTTATGAATTTATTTGCAAATTATGGTGGAAAATAAGTATTTGGTCACCTACAAACAAGCTAGATTTCTGGCTCTCACAGACCTGTAACTTCTTCTTTAAGAGGCTCCTCTGTCCTCCACTCGTTAATGGCACCTGTTTAATTAATGGCACCTGTTTGAAGTTGTTATCAGTATAAAAGACACCTGTCCACAACCTAAAACAGTCACACTCTAAACTCCACTATGGCTAAGATCAAAGAGCTGTCAAAGGACACCAGAAACAAAATTGTAGACCTGCACCAGGCTGGGAAGACTGAATCTGCAATAGGTAAGCAGCTTGGTTTGAAGAAATCAACTGTGGGAGCAATTATTAGGAAATGGAAGACATACAAGACCACTGATAATCTTCCTCGATCTGGGGCTCCACGCAAGATCTCACCCCGTGGGGTCAAAATAATCACAAGAACGGTGAGCAAAAATCCCAGAGCCACACGGGGGACCTAGTGAATGACCTGCAGAGAGCTGGGACCAAAGTAACAAAGCCTACCATCAGTAACACACTACGCCGCCAGGGACTCAAATCCTGCAGTGCTAGACGTATCCCCCTGCTTAAGCCAGTACATGTCCAGGCCTGTCTGAAGTTTGCTAGAGAGCATTTGGATGATCCAGAAGAAGATTTGGAGAATGTCAGATGAAACCAAAATATAACTTTTTGGTAAAAACTCAACTCGTCATGTTTGGAGGACAAAGATTGCTGAGTTGCATCCAAAGAACACCATACATACTCTGAAGCATGGGGGTGGAAACATCATGCTTTGGGGCTGTTTTTCTGCAAAGGGACCAGGACGACTGATCCGTGTAAAGGAAAGAATGGGGCCATGGATCGTGAGATTTTGAGTGAAAACCTCCTTCCATCAGCAAGGGCATTGAAGATGAAACGTGGCTGGGTCTTTCAGCATGACAATGATCCCAAACACACCGCCCAGGCAACGAAGGAGTGGCTTCGTAAGAAGCATTTCAAGGTCCTGGAGTGGCCTAGCCAGTCTCCAGATCTCAACCCCATAGAAAATCTTTTGATGGAGTTGAAAGACCGTGTTTCCCAGCAACAGCCCCAAAACATCACTGCTCTAGAGGAGATCTGCATGGAGGAATGGGCCAAAATACCAGCAACAGTGTGTGAAAACCTTGTGAAGACTTACAGAAAACGTTTGACCTCTGTCATTGCCAACAAAGGGTATATAAAAGTATTGAGATAAACTTTTGTTATTGACCAAATACTTATTTTCCACCATAATTTGCAAATAAATTCATTAAAAATCCTACAATGTGATTTTCTTTCTCATTTTGTCTGTCATAGTTGAATTGTACTTATGATGAAAATTACAGGCCTCGCTCATCTTTTTAAGTGGGAGAACTTGCACAATTGGTGACTGACTAAATACTTTTTTGCCCCACTGTAAATAACAAAATATAAATGCTATTGTCGCTATCAAAAATGTGAATAATTGCTATCAATAATTACATTTTTGATATCCAAAATTGTCATTTTTATATTGATGAATCATATAAATAAAAATATATATCTTAATGACATTTTAACAACAACTATGTTAAAACAGCTTCCCTAGTAATAGTGAAAGCAGAGGGGTTTACTCTTAAACACTATGTGGTTGAATGGTGGTAGAGTGTATCTGTGTCTCCCCTCAATTAACCTCAAAATGGTTACTAATGTGCAATAGAGCTGTAACAAATATATTCTAATAACATTGCATAACAGTGCTCAAACCAACAGCTGGGGCTGAGAGGGTTTTAGATGTAGCAGCAAAGGACAACATTTCTCTGGACTTTTAGTAGAGAATCCTGCAGAATTTAGAGGTTCTTTCAGCATTATTGAATTTGCCAGTGTTCTGATCTTTGGGTTTAGGAAGCCAAAGTTCATCAGGCTCAGAAAAGCTTTGGCTGGATCTGGAAGTTGTGTTTGTTTAGTGTACAAGTTAGTAGTTCCCGAGGGAGCCATTTGGCCACATTACTACAAACCAGCTTCTCTTTTATATTTTACAATAGGACAAGGCTGACCTATAAATAGCTGTCTGCTAGGATTCCAAACATAACAGGTTAACATGCTCTTAAATCCTAGTCCAGAGAATAACCTGTGCACTGTCAACATGCACTCTGTCCCTGTGGATGCAACAATTGTGGAGAGTGATGAGAGGTTTGACGCAACACACACAACAAAAGCATCAAGGACATATTCACAGACCTGTAATCCTAATCCACATGTATAGATAGATGAACCGACTGTGATCCAGAGAGAAGGGGAATGACAGATGTGTTAGCAGGACAAATCCACAGAATCATAAACACAGAAATTCAACATCACAACTATGATGTGACCTTGCTTAGAGAGCAGTGTTCACACAGTTTTGGCGGGATACAGGATATCCATATGAATGCTAAAAAATACATTTAAAAAAAGACTTGTCTTGAAGATATAGTTCCCTTTTCTTTCTCCCTTGGATTAAGACCGAGAGCTTGATTGTGTTGAAGCTGAATGTTGCTGCTTTTAGAATCTCCATGTAATGCATCAAAGCACTGTCACACTTCACTGCATTGGCTAAAGGACACTTTAAATATTTCTATGGAGAGAAGGATGAACTCTGCATTTGTTCTGGAAATAACTAAAAGGAGGAAATGGTCCAGACAGTGATCAGAGTGACAGCCTGTAGAGATCCTGCCAGTCCCATCTGGACACGCATTAACCGGGATGGGATGCAATGGACAAAACAGAGTACACCGATTCCTCTCAATTGACCACCAGAATTGAGATGAAAAAATCTGTTAAAATGAGACACAAATGTTAAAGGATTCTCCAAAGGGGCTAATATTCCCTTTAAGACTGATTATTTGCACAATGACAGTCTCTGTCACCTCTGACAGCATGCTTATAGATTAGAAAAGATATGGCACCTTCTAAACATTTTGTATATTTTTTAAATGATGCTGATAAGAGCGTTGGAAACTTTCTGCCTCCACTAAATGGATTCTCATCCTGATCGTGTGATCACTGGAGAGACATCTGTCAGCTAACCGAGAGGAAACAAGTGTTACAATGTCTTTTACCATCCAGCATGTATGGAATGTACAAATAGAAAGTTATACAGGTTTATCAATATAAATCTGCTTTACTAATCCTCAGCCTACAAAGAGTTGCACTTCAATCCCACTACTACGAAGGGGTCTTTTCATCCCTCACAGCTAACACAGGAAGGGATGGGTTGGGTGGAGATCTTTCAGTACTGCATACACTTCATTTCAGCACATCTGGTTTCTCTCTGACTGAGCTTCACCCATCAGGTTGAAAAGAAACAGGTCTGAAAACGTGGCACCTGCAACGGGGCGGTGGCACTGCAGCCCCGAAAGAAGCTGACTGGGTGTTTCGGCAGATCAGCAGAGTGCGAGCCAACCAACCATCAGCACATTCTGGTACATCTGAAGTGCCCTGTTGAAGTGGGAGGGAGCCCGACCACAGGCCCAGTAGGAGTAGTGAGGCCCACCAGCTCTGCTCAGATCGGTTATGGGACAGCCTAAAATTAGCACCAGCCATTGAGCAGTGTAGGTCAGAACTCAGCTGCCCAGCCCACCACACTTACTAATCAGCGTGTTGAAATAGCTCAGGGTGGTCACAGTAATGCTCTGTATAACAGAATATCAAGGTTCAATAATTGCTCCAGTCTGTGACCTACAGGATAAACAGTACCAGTCAAAAGTTTGGACAAACCTACTCATTAAAGGGTTTTTCTTTATTTTTAACATTGTAGAATAATAGTGAAGACATCAAAACTATTAAATAACAGATGTAACCAAAAAAAAGTGTTAAACAAATCAAAATATATTTTAGATTCTTTAAAGTAGCCATCCTTTGCCTTGATGACAGCTTTGCACACTCTTGGCATTCTCTCAACCAACTTCATAAGGTAGTCACCTGGAATGCTTATCCAACAGTCTTGAAGGAGTTCTCACATATGCTGAGCACTTGTTGGCTGCTTTTCCTTCACTTTGCAGTCCAAATCATCCAAAACACAACTGATTGGCTCAAAAGCATTAAGGAAAGAAATTCCACAAATGTACTTTTAACAAGGCACACCTGTTAATTGAAATGCATTCCAGGTGACTACCTCATGAAGCTGGTTGAGAGAATGCCAAGAGTGTGTAAAGCTGTCAAGGAAAAAAGGGTTGCTACTTTGAAGAATATATTTAGATTTGTTTAACACTTTTTTGGTTACTACATGACTCCATTGTGTTATTTCATAGTTTTGATGTCTTCACTATTATTCTACAGTGCAGAAAATAGTCAAAATAAAGAAAAACCTTGAATGAGTAGGGCTGTCCAAACTTTTGACTGGTACTGGTACTGTGTTTGTGTGCGGGTGCACACACAAACTTGACTGATACAGTGAGGGTGTGATACTAGCTGAAAAAGAGGGAGAGAAAAGAGGCAACCAACACAAAGTGTTTTCCCCTCATATAAGTTATTCAGATCTCAACACCCGTGTCTTATCTTCTCTTTTCCAATAAACCACAAGAAAAACAGATTGCAGACACACACACAAAATTCAACCCAAACAGATGCACTCACATGAGACTAGTCTAAGTGTTGGACACACAGAAGGCCAGGTTTAGAGGCTTTTCCACTCAGCACTGTGGACAACCAGGAAATGGGAGCAAAGACCAGGAACTAAACATGATTATTCCCTATAATTGTGCTTTCAGAGCAATTTCAAGAAAAGCTGTTTAGCTTCCAGGAGGAATCTTCTTAAGGACTCATGCTTGTAGATATGCGTATTTGTTCTACAGTACATCTTGTTAAAGTAAATACATGAAATAGTACTGTCTGCCAGAAGCAACATCCACAAACTAATTATTGTCTAACATGGCCCAGGCAGTTTGTGCAGAGGTGAGCTCATCTCATATAGCACATTACCATCGCTGTGTTCCCTCACACCCCACAAGCAGCTGAAACATTCCATAAACACGTGGCTTGCCAGCCAGCAGCACAGAGGGCCCTTTGAATAGGACCTGTAAAGGGAGCTAAGACCAGGGGACCAGAAGGGGACGGAGACGGAGCACGAGGGAGGATTAGAGAGGAGGAGGAGGCCTGGAGGGAGGGCCAAAAGATCAAACATTTCTCATGCATTTTTACCATTATCTGTAAGAAAATATATGGATATGGAAAACAGCCTGGGGTAGACACAAATACTTTCAGATGTGCTGTTCAATCTGACAGTATTTCTCATGTTTCAGAGTTAAGGGTTGAAATTGCGCCAAGTAGGCTACTGCCCAACCGTTAACCCCTATGCTGGTGTAACTTGAACTGGATAGGGCCTGCTTATTTCAGATATTAATGGTGTGTTTGTCCCTTCGCTCCATCTGACTGCAGTTGGCAGGTCCCTGGCCTGCTGCTATGATCCCCTGCCAGCTCTCCAGGCACACTCCATTCTGTACCATTTTACCAAGTCACCCACCCGAGAGGACAGGTGACACGAAACACAGAGCTCAGTCAGGGTGCACAAGAGCTCTTTCCCTTTTCTGTGCTGGCGCCACTTCATCTAAATTGTTGGACACGTATCTTGTATGTAAACTCAATGGGAGGGAGAGGTGAAATCATTTTTGCTTCCTTAACCACTAAAGGCTCAGAATGTTGACATTCAGGTACAAAAAAGAAACAGTGTGAGCTTCATCAGGAGCTCTGAAATATTCATGATTGGATCGTAAACCTGGAGTGTGGGCCACCACCGCCTCTGTGATTTCTCCTGTGGTTGCAAATACAGCCCTGGACTGAGGCCAGACACGCTGACAGATAGGACCACTATCAGACCACCTGAGTGAAAGCTTTTCATTAGTGTCAAATGAGACATACAGACTTGTCTAATTGATATTAAGTGGAAGCTCCTCTTGGCCTGGCACAGGTTCACTCAAAGTGCAGACATTCTAACAACACAATCCCCAGTAGACCTTTTTATAATGTACTCATGATTAGCCATGAGTCAAAGTACTGGCCACTGGCATATGCCTATGTTATAGTGATAATTAACTATAGCAAAGCAGACAAACCATAGAAGTGGCTTCCTTTAAGCCACACAGCTAACCAGCATCTCTATTCAGAGCTAACCTAACCAGCATCTCTATTCAGAGCTAACCTAACCAGCATCTCTATTCAGAGCTAACCTAACCAGCATCTCTATTCAGAGCTAACCTAACCAGCATCTCTATTCAGAGCTAACCTGACCAGCATCTCTATTCAGAGCTAACCTGACCAGCATCTCTATTCAGAGCTAACCTGACCAGCATCTCTATTCAGAGCTAACCTAACCAGCATCTCTATTCAGAGCTAACCTAACCAGCATCTCTATTCAGAGCTAACCTAACCAGCATCTCTATTCAGAGCTAACCTAACCAGCATCTCTATTCAGAGCTAACCTAACCAGCATCTCTATTCAGAGCTAACCTAACCAGCATCTCTATTCAGAGCTAACCTAACCAGCATCTCTATTCAGAGCTAACCTAACCAGCAGCTCTATTCAGAGCTAACCTAACCAGCAGCTCTATTCAGAGCTAACCTAACCAGCAGCTCTATTCAGAGCTAGCTAACCAGCAGCTCTATTCAGAGCTAGCTAACCAGCAGCTCTATTCACAGCTAGCTAACCAGCAGCTCTATTCACAGCTAGCTAACCAGCAGCTCTATTCAGCTAGCTAACCAGCAGCTCTATTCACAGCTAGCTAACCAGCAGCTCTATTCACAGCTAACCAGCAGCTCTATTCACAGCTAATCAACAGCTCTATTCAGAGCTAGCTAACCAGCAGCTCTATTCACAGCTAGCTAACCAGCAGCTCTATTCACAGCTAATCAGCAGCTCTATTCACAGCTAATCAGCAGCTCTATTCAGAGCTAGCTAACCAGCAGCTCTATTCACAGCTAATCAGCAGCTCTATTCAGAGCTAGCTAACCAGCAGCTCTATTCACAGCTAACCAGCAGCTCTATTCACAGCTAATCAGCAGCTCTATTCACAGCCAGTAGTGACAATTGGCCTAGATCTCCACATATGACGAGACTGGTGCTCATTCTCTAATTCCTAGGCTATTCTAGGAAAAAGAGACCTTAGAGATTTGTACATTTTAGACTGGCTGTTTTCCGATGATTACAAGCGGGAGGTGTAGCAGGGTTTGTAGAGTCAGTGTGGCAAGGACAGAGGCCCATTTATGCCATTCAGTACTGTACCCAATACTAGGGCTGTTCCTCCTCCTCCTCAGGCAGACCCAAAGTATGCCACAATGCCAGACAGTAAAACACTAGAGGTCTGCTGGGTAGTCAATGCCACCCCGTGTTTGACTGGCTGTTTGCTCATGCAGTCACAGAAAAAAAACGCATCGCTGAGTTGTTTTTTTTCTTAAAATGTAGCAATGACATATTGCAATTTTAACTAATAAAAATGAAGGTAGTGCCATCTGAAAGGAACATACGAACCCTCCTAAAGCTACAGTAAATATTCACCAGAACGCTTACGTAACTAGAGCACAGTGGCCCTTTATAACATTGTCATTATAAAATAGATTTAGCAGATTACATGGTATTTATTGAATGCTGCAAGGAGTTTTATGATAAAACAAAAAATGACATTTCCCACACACTCTAAAAAGTCAGTGCCCACAACAGAGGACAGCAGTTTGTCATGCTCGCCTCAAAACGACTGCTTATCACAGCACGGATCCAGCAATGTATGCAATAATGTTCCTACAACATCAGAAAATAAATCCAGATCTCTGTTAATCCACAAAGCACGGTTTGCATGAAGTGATCCTGCAGCAGGACCGTTACCTCAGCAACATGGCCTTTAAGACAACCACTCCAGGGACAGGCTCAGCAACATGGCCTTTAAGACAACCACTCCAGGGACAGGCTCAGCAACATGGCCTTTAAGACAACCACTCCAGGGACAGGCTCAGCAACATGGCCTTTAAGACAACCACTCCAGGGACAGGCTCAGCACATGGCCTTTAAGACAACCACTCCAGGGACAGACTCAGCAACATGGCCTTTAAGACAACCACTCCAGGGACAGGCTCAGCAACATGGCCTTTAAGACAACCACTCCAGGGACAGGCTCAGCAACATGGCCTTTAAGACAACCACTCCAGGGACAGACTCAGCAACATGGCCTTTAAGACAACCACTCCAGGGACAGGCTCAGCAACATGGCCTTTAAGACAACCACTCCAGGGACAGACTCAGCAACATGGCCTTTAAGACAACCACTCCAGGGACAGACTCAGCAACATGGCCTTTAAGACAACCACTCCAGGGACAGGCTCAGCAACATGGCCTTTAAGACAACCACTCCAGGGACAGACTCAGCAACATGGCCTTTAAGACAACCACTCCAGGGACAGGCTCAGCAACATGGCCTTTAAGACAACCACTCCAGGGACAGACTCAGCAACATGGCCTTTAAGACAACCACTCCAGGGACAGACTCAGCAACATGGCCTTTAAGACAACCACTCCAGGGACAGGCTCAGCAACATGGCCTTTAAGACAACCACTCCAGGGACAGACTCAGCAACATGGCCTTTAAGACAACCACTCCAGGGACAGGCTCAGCAACATGGCCTTTAAGACAACCACTCCAGGGACAGGCTCAGCAACATGGCCTTTAAGACAACCACTCCAGGGACAGACTCAGCAACATGGCCTTTAAGAAAACCACTCCAGGGACAGGCTCAGCAACATGGCCTTTAAGACAACCACTCCAGGGACAGGCTCAATGTTTTTGCTGGACATTTAATCAGAAAGCTGTAGCAATCGCAACTTTCTCTGTATCTGACAGCCGGTTTCCCTATTTTCTACAGGTCAAGCTGCATTGGTAAATAGGTGTTATTGTGAAGAAACAATCAAATTGTAAGACAATGAGGAAAACCACACATTACAGTGTTATTGCACTGTCCTAAAGCAAAATATTTGACCACAAGTCTCATGGACTTGTGTACTTTGTCAGAAGAGCCACACACTGGCTTACTGTTCTCATGCTGATTATTTCCCAGATTATTTGCTTGTTCATTGCACATTTGGTTTACAATCCTATGCTTTCCAGCCTATCACCTTTCATAACAGCCTATTCTCAACAATTGCTACCAAAAAAAAAAGTTTTCTGCTCTTCTCATTTGAATTATCATAGCTTTTATTAGTTGAGCCTAGCATGTCGGAAATGGAAGACAATGAATGACCCTGACTGATTTACTTCAACCGAGAGTCTGCTTTTATGACTTCAGTGAAATCATGTGATATGAGGAAATATGTGGCATTGAGTCAGCCATTCACTTAGACATGTCTATACCTATTTGAGTCATCATAGACCTGAGCAACCAAAAATATCTCAATGACTGTTCATTTAGAGACTAAGAACAACACAGGGAAGAAGACAGAATATCAAATCGTGACCTTTCCCTGTCAGTCTGTGGCTAAGGAAATCAGTTCTGAAGACTAACGGAGAGGAAATCAACATTTGGCTTTTTTCATCTCCACCAAAATAATATTTTCAAGAGCAGATCAAAGCAGTTAAGCACAGGCTTAATAAGAGAGGGAGAACATATGTTTGTTTTCCCTCAGCTGTCTGGAACAAAGTGTTTTATAAAACATACACCCTGTCATGTATTGATGCTTAAATAAATATTTTGCATTGGACTCTCTCTTCTCTGTCCTTGCAGTACCTAGTACCACCCTATCCCACTTAAACATTGTTGCAGTGTCAATACGTTCGACATGAGTGACTCTCCTATTGTGTTCACACATCACAACAGGAAACACTGAGGACTGAAATGTTGATGGGAAGCCATCTGACGATGAGCCCTCCATCCTCTTTTTAGTGAGAGTTATCAGCCCTTTCCCTCCCCACCCCCAACAAAGAGCCTCCCTAAACGTATCACGCTACACAAACCCTTTTAAGTGAATTACTCCTACACAAGGACAACAATGTTGATGTGTGCTGACACAAAAACACTCCGGGTGGACAGGGCCGAGCGACTGGGCAGCCTGAGGGCACGCACGGTCTCAATCAGGGCATCTCTAGATGAGCACTACAACACTCAATGGTAGAGAACCGAAGGGGGAAAGGGGGCAGGCATGCTTACAAAGTGAAAAGAAAACAGTCGTACAATCCACAAAGAACCACACAATCACTACGGTGCTTTGCAAAGGTGGGCTGAGCTAATGGTTTCATATAATCATATGTAAACAAATTTGGTAGAGCTATAGTACACTATAGCATCATGTTGCAGCTGCACATATAAGCACATTGCTGCATGAGGAGAGATCAAGGTTAGGGCAAGTACAGGCATCTCTAATAAGCACATGAAATGGCAGTGGCTATTGAGCCCTAAGGATGCATTAACAGTTCTTGTGCTTTTTTACATAAAATATAAATAAAAGACTTGAGTACAAAAGGACAGTATAGAGACTATGGCCTTGTAGACCTACCCAGATCTCCATGGAGACTGTTGTCATGCGAGTCCCCATCACCGGGCCAGATCTGGCCTATTTTACGGACACCCACGATGGAGGCCTCGGACACCAACACTTCCTGCTTCAGACGTTTCTGAGACAGTGGGGAGGGCAGGCTGCTGCTGTCAAAGGACTGCTGGGAAATCTGGGAAGGTGAATGACTTTTCTGACTGTACATGTGATTGGTGGTAGGACTTGGGGACATGTGACTTGACTGGCCAGAGGAGAAGTCTTCCTCGCTGGACGTCAGGTTCTCATTGGAGCTGCAGTCTGGGGTGTAGCCGCCCCCAGCATCGTAAAAACTGCCAGGTGAGTAGGAGCGCCTTGGCCAGTTTTGGCGTGAGTCCCCCTCCACACTGTGGTCCCTGATGTGAATGACCCTCCCCTCCCCCTCTGCCATCAACCCCCCAACATACACACTGGTGTAGGGTTGACAGTTTGCCGGCTGTCTCCTCCCATTGGAACGGATCTCACTGTCCTTGAGGAAATGTGGGTTCACCTCTGTGTCATCATACAGCCCATTGTAGCCACAGCCACCCTCTGTGGACCTGCATCGGAGTACAGATTTGCGGATCTCCCCCATAGCAGTGGATAGGTTCCCGGGCAGGGAGTGCATGGACCTGTTGCGCTCCATTTGCATGGCCTGGCAGCCCAGGCTGCTGATCTTATCTGAGACTTTCCTGTCATTGACCTTCACGAGGCCTCTCTCATGGTGGTACTCCATGTTCACGTAGAAGGGTCTCTCTGTCCCTCCAACCCCCTTCCCATCTCCAGCTGTGTGAGAGTTGGCTATCTTGATGCGCTCGAAGGTGGACCTCAGTGCTGCTACTGAGCTCATGCCCACCCTGTCCCTGTCCAGATCTGTGTCTGGGGGACACACAGTAGGCATGTGGGGGCACAACTCACCCCTCTGTTCGAAGGGAGTCACCCCATCTACCTCTCCCTCTGGATACTGTTTATAGCTCCCTGTGTCGACTGCCTCTCTCGGCTGCTCCTCCACTGTAGGCTCCTCATCTATGTGGGATGTCTGGGTGTCTGAAAAACTGGATTGGTCTCCAATAGTCATTAGGGACATCCTCTTGATGCCCCATCTCTGCCCATCATAAGCCTTCCTCTCCTTGGCCAGTAATGTCTGCAGGTAGATCATCTGAAAGCGCTCTTTGTTTTCCTCTAACTCCAGCTGCCTGATAGATGACTTGCATTTCTCCAGCTCCTGTTCAATATCCCCCAATGATTTCAGCTCCATGCTTGGGGCATCTGACTCAGGGAACTGGGCTTTCCAAGCCTCCACAAAACCTACTTGTTCAACCATAGTTTGTTTTGTTTTACCTAGTCCACTGAGAATAGAGTAATAGAGTATAAACTAAGTTTCTACTAAACTATATGATACGTTTCCAATCAAAATAATTTCTAAAGCATGACTTATAATGGCCATTAAAAGCTATTTCCACACTCCACTGACTGAATACATTTTTCACAAGACTCATGCAAAAAAAATGTCTACTTATCATGCACCATTATATTATAGTCAGATCGAGTGTTTACGGGCACCAGTGAGAATGACATGAGGCCTGTTCTCAAAACGAGCCAGTTCAGATACCTGCAACAAAAGAATAACAAAGAATAAGTGTCCTTCCATATCTTCTGTAATGTCGGTCACAAACAATTACTCTTCATTCATCGTAAAAGCAGAATCACTGTCCTATCCAGAAGTTCCATTCAATGATTTAGTGAAAGTCCAAGAACAATTAAACATTTCCAGTGTAATAGATGTTTTTAATGTTACCGGTAATTCGTTATCCTGCACCCGATTGAAAGTTAGTTTGAATGTTCTCTCGTTAACCTTACACCCACTAGACATTAGATACACTTCGTCGGATCGCACACTGGCTACGGTTACTGTGTTTTGGTCATTTTCTTTATTGAGTTGGTGCTGAAAAGAGAGGGAGGGACTTTGATGTGTCCAGTTTTAAAGACGCAGGCACGTCGAGAACACAAAAGATAAAGCCAAGCTGCAAACAACTCTGGAAAATATGATTATATGGTCTATCTATATTATGTAAGTAATAATGTAGACTAATCTTTTGCTATTTTGAAAGATTAAAACAGAAATGTTGTATTATTACGGTAAGTAGGCTACAAACCGCCTGAAATAATGATATTTGTCTCCATCTACTGGTACAAAAGAGAAATCCAGACGGACAAGAACCCGCATGCAACTCTGCGTGTGCACTTGGCAGAATCTTGCGCAGCATGTTCCACAGGCTGAACCCACTGCAGGCTGACCCTCTTGAACAAGCCGAAATACTTCCTGTTAGCAACCAGCTCGAGGACGCTTGTGTCTGGTTTCCAAGACGGATTGCCTTGTGACTGTACACGTTGCCTTAGCGGTTTAAAACGAGTTTTTCTCAAAAGAAACAAGGGGACAAGCCAGCTGGCCACTTTGTGCATACGAACGGGCTTGTCAGCGTGTAGCTAGCTATGCTTCAAGCTATCCACCTCGGAAAGTAACGGTAGCTAGGCTAGTAAATAGCTAGCAAGCTAATGCTAAGGTTGATTCTGACTTTTTGCTAGCTAATCGTCTTCACTAGCTTGCAGCTAAAGTTCTTTACCTCGCAATAACATTAGCTGACCAGTTGATTTCAAGATGAGCGAGCAACTTAAATTTATTGTTGAGCACCTGAATAAAGACCCCTTCAAGAAAAACTTTAACCTGATCACCTTTGACTCACTGGAGCCAATGCAACTTCTGCAAATTCTCAACGATGTTCTGGCCGAAATAGACCCTAAGGTGAGACAATGTATGTTTTGCAATGTACACAACAACCTCATACTTGATCACGAGTTGTCCAGTGGTGTATATCAAATCAAATTCAAATCAAATATATTTATATAGCCCTTCGTACATCAGCTGATATCTCAAAGTGCTGTACAGAAACCCAGCCTAAAACCCCAAAGAGCAAGCAATGCAGGTGTAGAAGCACGGTGGCTAGGAAAAACTCCCTAGAAAGGCCAAAACCTAGGAAGAAACCTAGAGAGGAACCAGGCTATGTGGGGCTATATAGTTGTCCCCGTTGATAATACCATTTTAGGCGTAATATCTTGATGATGACACCTGCCCCATTTGGAGTTCCACTACTATTGTGTTTACCAGTCAACCAAAGTGTGTGTAAAATGTGTGAATTACATGTAAATCATATTTTATTTATTTCAGCAAACTATTGATATCCGTGAAGAAATGCCTGACCAGACAGCAAAGAGAATGTTCACTCTGCTGGGGATGTTGAAATACAAACCACCTGGGAATATGTCTGAGCCGTAAGTATTCTTCTGATCAAATCAAATCAAACTTTATTTGTCTACAACAAGTGTAGACTTTATCGTGAAATGCTTACTTACAAGCCCTTAACCAACAGTGCAGTTCAAGAAGAAGAAAATATTTACCAAGTAATAATAAAAAGTAACACAATAACGAGGCTATGTACAGGGGGCGCCGGTACCGAGTCAGTGTGCAGGGGTACAGGCTAGTTGAGGTAATCTGTACATGTAGGTGGGGGTGAAGGGACTATGCATAGGTAACAAACAAACAGCGAATAGCAGCAGTGTACAAGAGGGGGGTTGGGTCAATGTAAATTGTCCGGTGGCAATTTTTATGAATTGTTCAGCAGTCTAATGGCTTGGGGGTAGAAGCTGTTGAGGAGACTTTTGGTCCTAGACTTGGCGGTCCGGTACCGCTTGCTGTGCGGTAGCAGAGAAGTCTATAACTTGGGTGACTGGAGTCTCTGACAATATTGGGGTTTGACACCTCTGACACCGCCTATTATATAGGTCCTGGATGGCAGGAAGCTTGGCCCCAGTGATGTACTGGGCCGTTCACAGTACCCTCTGTAGCGCCTTACGGTCAGATGCCGAGCAGTTGCCATACCAGGCGGTGATGCAACCGGTCAGGATGCTCTCGATGGTGTAGCTGTAGAACCTTTTGAGGATCTGGGGACCCATGCCAAATCTTGAAACTTGAAACTATCGACCCACTCCACTACAGCCCCGCCTTTTCCTGTAGTGCACGATCAGCTCCTTTGCCTTGCTAATATTGAGGGAGAGGTTATTGTTCTTGCACCACACTGCCAGTTCTCTGACCTCCTCCCTATAGGCTCATCGTTGTCAGTGATCAGGCCTACCACTGTTGTGTCGTCAGCAAACTTAATGATAGTGTTGGAGTCGCGTTTGGCCACGCAATCATGGGTGAACAGGGAATACAGGAGGGGACTAAGCACACACCCCTGAGGGGCTCCAGTGTTAAGGATCAGCGTAGCAGATGTGTTGTTGCCTACTCGTCAGGCAGATTTCAGCACTAGAAAACAGAGTGTTTACTGTCCTCTCTTTTTAAATACAGGAGCAGTTTCAGACAGGGCCTGGTGACGGGTAGTAAGCCTGTGATACACCCTATCCTTCACTGGCTGCTGCAGAGGGTCACAGAGCTGAAGAAGAGAGCTTACTTGGCTCGCTTCCTGGTTAAGCTGGAGGTGCCTGCTGAGTTCCTGCAGGATGATGTCATCACTGACACCTATCACCAGGTTTGTTTAACATTGGGCAAATTCGTTGGCCCGCCATGCAAAACAATTTGCCCACTGACTTCAAGGTGCAAGCATAATGCTGTATTCATAACCAAGTGGGAAGGTGATGCATTCACGTGTTTTCAACTCATTCAGAAACACGTATTGGCTCATGACCAACAAGCTGCATCAACTATAAACTAAAAGTACTGCTATAATGCTTGCAAACAAATTATTGTGTTTAAAAAAAACATTAATAGATTATTTATAAAAATAAATGTTTTGCTGTTTCATTTAACTGTCGAAAATGCTGTTCTACCTTAGTACGTGATGTCAGAGGTCAGCATGTGTGAGAAGTCAGAGCTCAGGGATGATAGATGAGTTTCCCACTAGTAATTACCAGTTGGAGGGATGTTCAAGTAGATTTTTCCTAGTCATATGTGGTAAATGCCACCTTCCCATTAGGTTCTGAATGCAGCATAATATTTAACATGGGATCTTGGCTCCTCTTCTTGCTAGACTAAAGAGATAATTAAAACCATTATTTTATTATTTAAAGGTCACTGCGTTTCGGGACAGATGCTATGTGCATAACTGAGAAATATGATTCATAGTTTCATAGTGTTTGATCTGTTGTTTTTGTAGTATGAAGAATTAGTGGAAGGATTCAAGACCTACCACAAGGAGTGTGAGCAACTGAAAAGCTCTGGCTTTTCCACTGCAGAGATCAGAAAGGTAAAAACGGGAACAACATTTAATGTTTTCCACTCATCACTTAGTATCGTATGGAATTCTCTTAAGTTAAGCCACAGATGGTGATATGTGCACAGACATAGTGCTAAAACACAATCTTTTCCCTAACCTCAGGACATTGGTGCTATGGAGGAGGAGAAGGACCAGCTGATCAAGCGAGTGGAGAGGCTGAAGAAGAGGGTAAGGCAGACAGGCAGTCTGTTTGAGGAAGCCCACCCTGTCATAATGCCTGGAACTCACAGGGATTCACAGAGTAATGAAAACATGACCTCTCATACACGCCAAAAGATTCCTTGTGGTAATGAGACTAGACAGGCATCTGACAGGTTCAATGCTTCACCCTTTTACAGGGCAGATGAGTAATGGAGTGATCATTTAGAGGTCATACTTTTAAGCCATGCCAGAAGGGGGAACTGAGTCAGTGGCAGCAGTGGCTCCTGGCAGTCGTGTGAGGTGAAACTCAGATGCCGGCACAGTATCACAGTTTATTATGTGTCCAACAGGTGGAGTCAGTGTCCAACCACCAGCGGATGCTGGAACTGGCCAGACAACTACGGGTGGAAAAGGAGAGAGAAGAGTCTCTGGCTCAACAGAAGCAAGAGCAGAAGAACCAAGTAATGAATTGACTTTTCTTAGTCTAGTTTACATCCTGTTTTGTCTACCTTTCCAATTTACAGGCTTTGTTATCCATATGATCAACTTTACTGCATACAGAGTACAAATAAGTGATACAGACTTTAGGGGAAAGGTCTACATGTTATCACAGATGGTTGTCAATTAGATATCCCAAATTCACCTACAAGTAGATTTATCAGCATGATGTTGTTTTTTTTAGATGCTGATAAGTGTGTGTTGCCATTTGGATATGTTCAGCTTTTCCAGGCAGAACAGAGACTGCAGAGATCTCAGCAGCAGCTGAAGGACCTGCGACAGGCAGCAGCAGATGCCAAGCCAGAGAGTGAGTAGGCATGTTCTGCATCACCCTCAACGCCACAGCTGGTTGAAAGGTCAGGGACACATCAGGTCAGGCTGAATCTCTGTTAATTGTTTCACCTGTATTAAGGCCCTGTAATCCTGCTGATCTTTTTTGTGCTCCATTAGAGCTCACCATATGTGGACTTACCTCTTTTTTGTTGTTGTCCTGTCCTGGGGCGGCAGTGTAGCCTAGTGGTTAGTGCGTTGGGCTAGTAACCGGAAGGTTGTAAGTTGAAATCCCCGAGCTGACAAGGTACAAATCTGTCGTTCTGCCCCTGAACAGGCAGTTAACCCACTGTTCCTAGGCAGTCATTGAAAATAAGAATTTGTTCTTAACTGACTTGCCTGGTTAAATAAAGGTAAAATAAATAAAAAATCTACTAGTAGCATTTTTATAATCACACAGGAGATTTACACATTTACAGTCTAAAAATTGACGAAAGCAAAGATGTGGCACACCAACAAAAAATTTGACAATCCAATGACTCAAAATGTCACATATCAAAACATTTCCTAATGTGACTATTTTGTAATGGTTTTCGGTCTCATATACAGTAGGCCTACTGTGCATCAGAGCTCAACAGCAGCATTTAAGAGCACAATCTATGTTGAGGTTACATGCCCTTGATATAGTTAATTTAGACAGTGTTATGCATACACTCTTGATCTGATTATGATGAACAGGTGTCTCAAGTTTAAGATGTGCATATCACCCTCCTTTACTTCAATGAGCAGGTGTGTTTCATTGTGTTTCAAAGAATGAGGTATCCTGATCAAAGGTGTAAGAATGAGCTTTGTCTTTGTCACTGTCTCAGGCTTAATGAAGAGGCTTGAAGAGGAGATCAAGTTCAACTCCTACATGGTGTCTGACAAACTGCCCAAGGAGCTGGAGAGTAAGAGGCGGATGGTGCAGTACCTGCAGAAGGTGGTGTCTGAGCCGGCCATGGGCCAAGCTGAGCTTGAGGAACTAGAGGACAAGGTGAGATATCTCTACCTACCTGAGCAATTAAGCTATTGAGCTTTGCAAGTTTGGTAAATTTGGTTCACACATATTACAACAAGAATGACTGACAATAGCCAAAAAGTTTGATTCTGACAAATTGAAAGTTTAAGTCTGACTGTTCCCCACTTTGTCCAGATTCGAGAAAACAACATTGAAATAAACCTGCTGATTGAGAAAAGAATGATGCGAAACGACCCCATAGATGATAAACTGTCTCTTTTCAGGCAACAGGTGATTCTTAAATTTTTTTCTTATTTTCTATTATCACATTCTTCAGAGATACAGTAGCGTTATTATTATATGACATAACACCAGCAATTACCTAGGATGAATGTTGTGTACATTTCAGAATGTCATTCTCTGTCATTGATACTAAACTCAGCAAAAAAGAAACGTCCCTTTTTCAGGACCCTGTCTTTTAAAGATAATTCATAAAAATCTAAATGACTTTACAGATCTTCATTGTAAAAGGTTTAAACACTGTCTCCCATGCTTGTTCAATGAACCATAAACAATTAATGAACATGCACCTGTGGTACGGTTGTTGAGACACTAACAGCTTACAGACGGTAGGCAATTAAGGTTACAGTTATGAAAACCTAGGACACTAAAGAGGCCTTTCTACTGACTCTGAAAAACACCAAAAGAAAGATGCTCAGGGTCCCTGCTCATCTGCGTGAACGTGCCTTAGGCATGCTGCAAGGAGGCCTGAGGACTGCAGATGTGGCCAGGGAAATAAATTGCAATGTCCGTACTGTGAGACGCCTAAGACAGCGCTACAGGGCGGACAGCTGATTGTCCTCGCAGTGGGAGACCACGTGTAACAACACCTTCACAGGATCGGTACATCCGAACATCACACCTGTGGAACAGGTACAGGATGGCAACAACAACTGCCCAAGTTAGACCAGGAACGCACAATCCCTTCATCAGTGCTCAGGCTAATAGGCTGAGAGAGGCTGGACTGAGGGCTTGTAGGCCTGTTGTAAGGCAGGTCCTCACCAGACATCACCGGCAACAACGTTGCCTATGGGCACAAACCCACTGTCGCTGGACCAGACAGGACAGGCAAAAAGTGCTCTTCACTGACAAGTCGCGGTTTTGTCTCACCAGAGGTGATGGCCGGATTCGCGTTTATCATCGAAGGAATGAGCATTACACCAAAGCCTGTACTCTGGAGCTGGATCGATTTGGAGGTGGAGGATCCGTCATGGTCTGGGGTGGTGTGTCACAGCGCCATCGGACTGAGCTTGTTGTTATAGCAGTCATAGCAATCTCAACACTGTGCGTTACAGGGAAACATCCTCCTCCCTCATCCTGAGATGACACTCCAGCATGACAGTGCTACCAGTCATACTGCTCGTTCTGTGCGTGATTTCCTGCAAGTCAGGAATGTCAGTGTTCTGCCATGGCCAGTGAAGAGCCCGGATCTCAATCCCATTGAGCACGTCTGGGACCTGTTGGATCGGAGGGTGAGGGCTAGGGCCATTCCACCCAGAAATGTCCAGGAACTTGCAGGTGCCTTGGTGGAAGAGTGGGGTAACATCTCACAGCAAGAACTGGCAAATCTGGTGCAGCCCGTGAGGAGGAGATGCACTGCAGTACTTAATGCAGCTGGTGGCCACATCAGTTACTGACTGTTACTTTTGATTTTGACCTCTCCCTTTGTTCAGGGACACATTATTCCATTTCTGTTAGTCACATGTCTGTGGAACTTGTTCAGTTTATGTCTCAGTTGTTGAATCTTGTTATGTTCATACAAGTATTTTATTTCATTTATTTTCAGAACTTAACATGTGTAAACATGTTAAGTTTGCTGAAAATAAACGCAGTTGACAGTGAGAGGACATTTCTTTTTCTGCTGAGTTTAAATCAGACATATCTTTGTCAGCTACATGAATTTGTATGAGCTGGCTGTTTGTGTATGGTTAAGCGTTTGCTGGCTGTTTGAACTTTTGTGGATGATTGATGTTGTCTGATGTAGTGAGGCAACTTTATTTTTCATCAACATATTTATTCATGTTATCATATTGATATTTTAATACTTTGTTTTGTTGTCTCTTTTGCTATGGTGAGGCAGATCTAGGATGAACTGCTCTGGTTTTGTCACTGTTCT
The DNA here is from genome assembly GCF_018296145.1 of Oncorhynchus tshawytscha. Taxonomy (NCBI): domain Eukaryota; kingdom Metazoa; phylum Chordata; class Actinopteri; order Salmoniformes; family Salmonidae; genus Oncorhynchus; species Oncorhynchus tshawytscha. The sequence goes on from NC_056432.1 coordinate 23,254,017, forward strand.
ATACCTATTCTATACCTGTGAAATGTGTGCATGTTCTGCTTGGTTATTTTGTGTGAATTAGAATAAATGGATATATATACAGTACCAGTCAAAAGTTTGGACACTTATTCATTCCAGAGTTTTTCTTAATTTTTTTACTATTTTCTACATTGTAGAATAATAGTGAAGACATCAAGCTATGAAATAACACCTGGAATTCATGTTACTACATTCAAAAAGTGTTAAACAAATCAAAATAGATTTGAGATTCTACAAAGTAGGGCCTCCTGAGTGGCGCAGTGATTTAAGGCAGTGCTAGCTGTGCCACTAGAGATCCTGGTTTGAGTCCAGGCTCTGTCGCAATCGGCCGCAACCGGGAGACCCATGGGGCGGCGCACAATTGGCCCAGCGTCGTTCGAGTTAGAGGAGGATTTGACCGGCAGGGATGTTCTTGTCCCATTGCATTCTAGCGACTCCTGTTGCGGGCCGGGTGCAATGCACGCTGTTTCCTCCGACACATTGGTGCGGCTGGCTTCCGGGTTAAGCGGGCATTGTGTCAAGAAGCAGTGCGGCTCGGCAGGGTCTTGTTTCGGAGGACGCACAGCTGTCGACCTTCGCCTCTCCCGAGTCCGTACAGGAGTTGCAGCGATGGGACAAGACTGTAACTACCAATTTGATACCATGAAATTCGGGAGAAAAAAGGGGTTAATTCTTTCTTTTTTGGGGGGCATTCTCTCAACCAGCTTCTTGAGGTAGTAACCTGGAATGCATTTCAATTAACAGGTGTGCCTTGTTAAAAGTTAATAGCATTTGAGCCAATAAGTTGTGTGACAAGGTAGGGGTGGTATACAGAAGTTAGCCCTATTTGGTAAAATACCAAGGCCATATTATGGCAAGAACAGCTCAAATAAGCAAAGAGAAACGACAGTCCATCATTACTTTAACACAAGGTCAGTCAATGCGAAAAATGTCAAAATGGCATCAAAGGGTGGCTACTTTGAAGAATCTAAAATATATTTACATTTGTTTAACACTTTTTTGGTTACTACATGATTCCATATGTGTTATTTCATAGTTTTAATGTCTTCCATTATTCTACAATGTAGAAAATAGTAAAAATAAGGAAAAGCCCATGAATGAGTAGGTGTGTCCAAACTTGCCGTATTCAGAGTATTCAGACCCCATTACTTTTCCCACATTTTATTACGTTACAGCCTTATTACATACATTTTTTTCTTCATCAATCTACACAGAATACCCCATAATGACAAAGCAAAAACAGGTTTAGAAATTTTGGCTAATTTATTAAAAATTAAAAACTGAAATGTTATAAGAATTCAGACCCTTTACTCAGTACTTTGGCAGCGATTACTGTACAGAATCGAGTCTTCTTGGTTATGACGCTACAAGCTTGGCGCTGTATTTGGGAAGTTTCTCCCATTTCTCTGCAGATTCTCTCAAACTCTGTCAGGTTGGATGGGGAGCGTTGCTGCACAGCTATTTTCAGGTCTTTCCAGAGATGTTAGATTGGGTTCAATTCTGGGCTCTGGCTGGGCCACTCAAGGACATTGAGCCTTGTCCTGAAGCCACTCCTGCATTGTCTTGGCTGTGTGCTTAGAGTCATTGTCCTGTTGGAAGGCGAACCTTCGCCCCAGTCTTAGGACCTGAGCGCTCTGGAGCAGGTTTTCATCAAGGATCTCTCTGTACATTGTTCTGTTCATCTTTGCCTCGATCCTGACTAGTCTCCCTACCACTGAAAAACATCCCCACTGCATGATGCTGCCACCAACTTGCTTCACCGTAGGGATGGAGCCAGGTTTCCTCCAGAGGTGACACTTGGTATTCAGGCCAAAGAGTTCAATCTTGGTTTCATCAGACCAGAGAAAATTGTTTTTCATGGTCTGAGAGTCTTTAGGTTCCTTTTGGCAAACTCCAAGCAGGCTGTCATGTGCCGTTTACTGAGGAGTGACTTTCGTCTGGCCACCCTACCATAAAGGCCTGATTGGTGGAGTGTTGCAGAGATGGTTGTCCTTCTTGAAGGTCCTCCCATCTCCACAGAGGAACTCCGGAGCTCTGTCAGAGTGACCATCGGGTTCTTGGTCACCTCCCTTTCTCCACCGATTACTCAGTTTAGCCAGGTGGCAATCTCTAGGAAGAGTCTTGGTGGTTCCAAACTTCTTCCATTTAAGAAATATAGAGGCCACTGTGTTCTTGGGGACCTTCAATGCTGCAGAAATGTTTTGGTACCCTTTTCTAGATCTACGGACAATTCCTTTGACCTCATGGCTTGGTTTTTGCTCTGGCATGCACTGTCAACTGTGGGACCTTATATAGACAGGTGTGTGCCTTTCCAAATCATGTCCAATCAATTGAATTTACCACAGGTGGACTCCAATCAACTTGTAGAAGCATCTCAAGGAGGATCAATGGAAACAGGATGGACCTGAGCTCAATTTCGAAACTCATAGCAAAGGGTCTGAATACTAATGTAAATAAGGTATTTCTGTTGTTTACTTTAAATAAATGTGTGGAAATGTCTAAAAACCTGTTTTCGCTTTGTTATTTAGGGGGTATTGTGCGTAGATTGTTGAGTTAAAAAATTTTTTTTATCCATTTTAGAATAAGGCTGTAACGTAACAAAATGTTGAAGGAGTCGAGGGGTCTGAATACTTTCCGAAGGCACCGTATATATATACTGGCTGTATCTGTATTGACTGTATCTGTAATAATATGACTGGTGTGGCTCTTCAGGCATCGATTATAACTCGTAAGAAGGAGGCGAAGGCGGAGGAGCTGCAGGAGGCGCGGGAGGAGCTAGCTGCACTAGACAGAGAGCTGAACCAGAAGAACAGCCAGGCACGAGACCAGGACGGAGACGAGGTCATCCGGGGAGATGAGGTAACATTACAGTAACTAACCACCTCTCACAGCTCAATACTCTTGTCTGAACATCATCATCCACACCAATAGTAATCACCTTCCTCACCAGTCAATGTTTGTGGAATAGGGTCATATACTTTTTTTGGGGTGATTGAACTATTGTCATTTTGCAGCAAAAAGACTGCTACCACTATATACAATCTGCTCAGTATTCACTTGCAACGTTGTACAATTGCCCGCCACTCTAAACTGAACATCACTATCCAAACTTTCTCAAAAGATAGTCAAATGCATCAGAGATCATATATTTTCCATCTTTAGGGGTAAATTGATTAAACATTCTACTGTTTGCTTACGTCTACTCCGATACATAATCTTTGTTGATAAGGGTGACGTGCGGTAGTTGTGGATCCCAGTAAACATGAGACGCTATTTCTGCTCTTATGTAAACATAGTGGAGCTTACAGGCTAATGCTACTTATCCCTGTTCCCCTCACTCTCCCACTTTCCCATGCAAGGTTAAAAATAGACCACAACAGGGGCTACCCGGAACCAGGACAGTATTTAACAAACTGTCTGAAATGTATTTTATTTTTATATCTCTTGTGTAAATATTCTTAATTAATTCAGCAAAACAAACTATTTCAGTGTAAATCCTTCAACTAACTTTGACATCTATGGAGGATATTTTACCGCAAAGAAAACAAACTGACATGAGGTTTTGTTTATATTTTTGTACTTTTACCCTTTTTTCGTGATATCCAATTGGTAGTTAGTCTTGTCCCATTGCTCCAACTCCCCTACGGACTCGGGAGAGGCAAAGGTCGAGAGCCATGCGTGCTTTGACGCCATGTTTGGTTAGATCACTTAGTATAAACCATTGGCAGAGAAAGGTCTCTTAAATTTGAGTGCCTTTCTGCCTCTGCAACATAGTGCCAGGAGCCATCACTCCTGTGTGTCAACACACCCTGTGCCTGGCTCTGTAAGATCAAGGATAAAGAGAACGACCACTCTTCACATCTCAGACTAAGCCTGTTCCTGTTTGCAGCGCGACCTTCGGCCATTAACAGGTCTATATAGTTGGTGGTAGCTGATGCATAGGGCATGTGCTGTACCCATATGTTGTCTGAGTGGTTTATGGGCAGGCGTTCCACACTCAGTGAAAACATTGCGCTGACAGCTGGACAGGCTGGCGAAGCACAGGAGCTGCATGGCTGAAATAGCATCCACTTTCTCCCTGCTCTCCTCCGTGCCCTGTTCAATGTGTGTGGTTTCATCTGCTCCTCTGGATAATGAGTGAGTGTGTTTGATGTGAAAGGAAACTCTAAACCTGACTTTTTCTCAGTATGGTAACAGTAGGTGAGAACCGGATGGAGGAGGAGTCAGGGGATTTATGGTAAATGGAAAGGGTCTAGTCACACTGGGCTTATCTGTCTCTCCCCGGGTCCATGGGTCATGGTGGAAATGAGCACCTTATCAGAGGTATTTTCCATTATGCTGCTAACATGTCATCACATGTCACCCAGCAACTGCTCATCCTCAGTGAGCTTGCTTTTACACCCACTACAAACTAGTCCACCATGTTGCTAGTGTTCCATCATTACATACACTGAGTGTACAAAATATTAAGAACACCTTCCTAATATTGAGTTATTGGCCTCCGAACCGCCTCAATTTGTCAGGGCATGTACTCTACAAGGTGTCGAAAGCGTTCCACAGGGATGCTGGCCCATGTTGACTCCAGTGCTTCCCACAGTTGTGTCAAGTTGGCTGAATATCCTTTGAGTGGTGGACCATCCTTGATATACATAGGAAACTGTTGAGCATGAAAAACCCTGCAGCATTGCAGTTCTTGACACAAACCTACTACCATACCCCGTTCAAAGGCACGTAAACCCTTTGTCTTGTCCATTCACCCTTTGAATGGCACACATACACAAACCATGTCTCAAGGCTTAAAAATCCTTCTTTAACCTGTCTTCTCCCTTTCATCGACAATGATTGAAGTGGATTTAACAAGTGACATCACTAGGTCACTCTGTCATGGAAATAATAATGCTTTGTGTTCACTTACACCCCAAATTCCCCCAACGTAAATAACAGATGTTTGCTCAGTCTGGAAAAGCTATTCACCCTGCCAAAATGGATTTCACATATAGTAGGTTACTGCTATTTATAAATATGCTCAGTGCATATACTGTATGGGCACAATGTTTCATTATCTATTATAAACTGGGTGGTTCGAACACTGAATGCTGATTTGGCTGAAAGCCGTGTTATATCTGACCGTATACCATGGTTATGGCAAAAAAAATAGTTTTACTGTTCTAATTACTTTGGTAACTAGCTTATAATAACAATAAGGCACCTCTGGGGTTTGTGGTATATGGCCAATATACCACGGTTAAAGGCTGTATCCAGGCACTCCGCATTGCTTAGTGCGTAAGAACAACCCTTAGCCGTGGTATATTGGCCATATACCACACCCCCTCGGGCCTTACTGCTTAACTATCCCAATGTGCTGCATTTTCCAGAACTATCCTCCTGTCCTGAGTATGTGTGTGTCTGACACAGGGTCATGATAAATAGTTCAAACCCTTCAAAGTTGTGTTGGATAATTTAGCAGCTGTTTTGGGGACATATTGTATGTGACGAGGGAATGCTACGCAGCCTTATTCTGGCTGCTAATTCCCTCTCAACCTTGTCTGCCCTTGATGTCCCAAAATAAAACAACAACCCCCCCCAGTACTGCCTCACCCTCAGCTTTTGTCTTCTCCAAGAACATTTTACATTGTTCCATCACTGCTGGATACTAAGCCACATTACAGTAACTCTCTCTTTTTCACACTCCCCAACTCACTCTCTCAGACATGGGTCTGTGTCTGTCTCAGTAGAAACTGAAGGGGATGACCTGGCGTCAAGATGTGGTTTCCCTTGTGTATTTACTTTTTCTTCACTGACGTTTGATCTATTGTTTTAATGTTGTCATTTCTGTCTTGTTCCATTTCTCTTAGCATATCATTCATGACAATAGTCTCTCTCGATTCCTCTCAGTTTAAACGTTTTGTGGGGAAACTGCGCAGCAAGGGGACGGTGTTCAAGAAGAAGCGTCAGGAGATTACAGAGCTGAGAGCTGAGTATGGGGTCTTGCAGCGGACAGAGGAAATCCTAAAACAGAGGCACGAGGTTGGCCAACAGCAACTGGTAACTATGCACCACAGCAATCCCCTTCGCAGCAATCCACCCTACCACCCTACCTGCTCCCCTCCATACCTCATAGAAGCCCCTGTATGTGTATAGTGGGACACTTACCTTTCCATCCTGCCCTTGTTCATGCAATGTACATTAACAGTAAAGTGACATACCTTCCTGGAAATGACTTCACACCTCCGTTCCCTCCCAGCTTCTGACTTGCTGATAGCCTGGCTGACACAGTAATGGCTGGGCTGCTGCTATTTGCGATGGCTGAATCTGCTCTTCTCTGTCTGACGCTGGTATTTTTTTAAAATCAGTCGATATTAGTGTCTGAGCCCTCTCTCCTCTCACCACCTGCATTCCTGTTCCCATCACTCACCCACCCAGTCACCCCAGTCCAACTGTTACCCCTTCAACCTACAGCAGGTTCCCTGGGGCGGCAGGGTAGCCTAGTGGTTAGAGCGTTGGACTAGTAACCGGAAGGTTGCAAATTCAAACCCCTGAGCTGACAAGGTACAAATCTGTTGTTCTGCACCTGAACAGGCAGTTATCCCACTGTTCCTAGGCCGTCATTGAAAATAAGAATTTGTTCTTAACTGATCTTGCCTAGTTAAATAAAGGTAAAATAAAAAAATAATAACTATGAACCATTTACTGCAACAATGTTGGTTATAGCCTACTATATAAGGCTAACCCAAACCTCACTAGAAGCCCTGCTTGCAACTGAACTATTCATATCAGAACCAAATATTATAATGTAATTTAATGAGGTCATTTACATTGTCTTTATCTGTGAACAGATCTGCAGGAGAGGGATGGGTGCTACATGGGAAGGAAATTGTGTTTCTTTTCATAGATCACATATTTCTCACTCATATAATAGACCACACACACGTCCTGCTATCTCAACCGCATGTAATCTTCTCTTCTTGGAGAACAAAGTGGCCTCTACTCCCAGGTGTTGAGCTGACCCCTGCCTGTTTGTGTGGACACAACCCTTCACAGTGCTTGGAGCACAGGCGCCAGGGGTCATTTCAGGACTAGGCTCCATGCTGCTATATATCCTCCCAGACAGAGAGGGAGTAACTCAGTCACTGTTTCAAGTTTTATTAGTCGTATGTACAGGATGTACACACAGTATTTCCAACGAAATACTTACTTGCGGGTTCCTTCTCGACAATACAACAACAATAAGAAATAATAAAAGATACGAGTACAAACATAAAGTAAATGGCAGTAGAATAGAATAGTACATTTTTAGCGTAAGCATAATATAGGATGGCACAATTTATAGTCCAATATTTATACATGTATCAGGGAAGGGGGGATTGGGGCCAAGTGTTTAAATTGTGCAGTTGTGATGTGTGTGTAGCATGAATATATGTGTGGATGTCTGTGTGGGTGGGTGTCTGTGTGCATGTGTGGAAAGTCAGTGCAGGTGGTCAGTCTAGTTCAAGTGTTCAGCAGTCTGATGGCTTGTAGATAAATTGTCTCTGAGCCTGTTGGTATCAGACCTCATGTTCCGACACTGTCTGTCCGACTAAGGGATTGAACAGTCCGTGGCTGGGGTGTGTGGGGTCCTTGATAATGCTGCGGAACTTCCTCAACCACCGTTTCTGAGTCATAGCTATAGGCTTACATTTGTTGACATGGTGCAAACGAATCATTAACAATTAAGTCAGGTGAGCCACTGTATACATTACATGGAGGTTTGCTCATTGCAAATTATTAACTTGAATTCACTGATTTCATCTTACTGCCTTCCAGCTCATGTGGGTGTGTAGACTACATTGCTCAAATGCCAGGTGTTTCTAGTGAACTCTTGCCAGGTCCAGTCCCTAAACTGACATTTGCCTCAGGATTCTAACACTGGATACAATTGCATCATTTTATGCTGCTACATTACAAGGCTGTCATATTTGGTGTAGTTACTGATGTGTCACCCCATATTCCCTCTCATGCTCTTATTGTGGTCAATTTAGCAATCCATGGAGGCACAGAAGGGGATCTCTGGGTACAGTGACACTCAGGAGGAACTGGAGAGAGTGTCAGCCATCAAGAGTGAACTGGACGAGATGAAGGGGCGCTCGCTGGACGACATGTCAGAAATGGTGACTATATCGGGATCGGAGCCACTATCTGAGTAGCATCTCACTTTACCACAGTGACAGATCTTTCCCCACTCCAGACCGCCCATACTCAGTCACAGGATCATGCTGATTGCGTTCAGATGCCCCTTCTAATGGGATACACAAACACAGCACAATTTGTTTTACCAGAAGTGTCCTAGTCCTGTTTTGTTTGTCATTGATTTATTTGCATTGATTTAGTGACTTGATACCTTTTGAAATACCACTTGTGTGTAATTAATCTGTCTTTTTGTGGGGAAAGGAAGAGTAATTGCTGAGTTTTAAGCCAAGTTGGATCACCAAATCACTCTGTTTTATCAATCTGTCATCCCATTGCATTGAAGTCCAAATAGAACCAGTTGCAGCCGTTTAGGCCCCAGTCCAAGATGTTTTTGAAATTATTTAAAGGGTAGTCAGGGCTTGTGGTTAAAGCTGGCAGCTTGCACACTTGTGCTGCTGCCAATGATTCAAACATTCCTGGCTGTAGCCATAAAGTTGACTTTCACTCACTTCACAATCTTTGGCCTTAGATAGCTTTGCCTCTGAATGTGCACACCCTGTAAGGCCCCTGCTTGTGTACAACACATGTGACATAAACTCAGCATAAAAAAAAAGTCCTCTCACTGTCAACTGCGTTTTATTTTCAGCAACTTAACATGTGTAAATATTTGTATGAACATAACAAGATTCAACAACTGGGACACAAACTGAACAAGTTCCACAGACATGTGACTAACAGAAATTGAATAATGTGTCCCTGAACAAAATCAAAAGTAACAGTCAGTATCTGGTGTGGCCCCCAGCTGCATTAAGTACTACATTGCATCTCCTCCTCATGGACTGCACCAGATTTGCCAGTTCTTGCTGTGAGCTGTTACCCCACTCTTCCACCAAGGCAACTGCAAGTTCCCGGACATTTCTAGGGGGGAATGGCCCTGCCCTCACCCTCTGATCCAACAGGTCCCAGATGTGCTCAATGTGATTGAGATCCGGGCTCTTTGCTGGCCATGGCAGCACACTGACATTCCAGGAAATCACGCACAGAGCGAGCAGTATGGCTGGTGGCATTGTCATGCTGGAGGGTCATGTCAGGATGAGCCTGCAGGAAGGGTACCACATGAGGGAGGAGGATGTCTTCCCTGTAACACACAGCTTTGAGATTGCCTGCAATGACAACAAGCTCAGTCCGATGATGCTGTGACACACTGTCCCAGACCATGACGATATCGATCCTGCTCCAGAGTACAGGCCTTGGTGTAATGCTCATTCCTTCAACGATAAACGCAAAGCCAACCATCACCCCTAGTGAGACAAAACCGCAACTCGTCAGTGAACAGCACTTTTTGCCAGTCCTCTCTGGTCCAGCGACAGTGGGTTTGTGCCCATAGGCGACGTTGTTGCCGGTGATGTCTGGTGAGGACCTGCCTTACAACAGGCCTACAAGCCCTCAGTCCAGCCTCTCTCAGCCTATTGCAGACAGTCTGAGCACTGATGGATCAAGACAGGGTCCGGAAAAAGGGACGTTTCTTTTTTTGCTGAGTTTATAATGATTATTATGGTCATAGTCATCTTTAACTGACATTTATGTGGATTACTTTTCCCACGAAATCAGGATGTTGGCAGATGGGTTGAAATATGTGATGCTTTTTTTCAGGTGAAGAAACTGAACTCAACGATAGTGGAGAAAAAGTCTGCCCTTGCTCCGATAATAAAGGAACTGAGGCCTTTGAGACAGCAGTGTCAGGTGAACGTCACATGCTATCAAACTTTGTCTGCAGTTTCATCTTCAAATTGTGTCATTACACAGATCTGTGTCTATAGAATAACCTAAATGTACAGTACCAGTCAAAGGTTTGGACACCTACTCATTCATGGGCTTTTCTTTATTTTTACTATTTTCTACATTGTAGAATAATAGTGAAGACATCAAAACTATAAAATCTACATATGGAATCATATAGTAACCAAAAAAGTGTTAAACAAATCCATATAGATTTTAAATTCTTCAAAGTAGCCACCCTTTGCCTTGATGACAGCTTTGCACACTCTTGGCATTCTCTCAACCAGTTTCACCTGGAATGCTTTTCCAAGAGTCTTGAAGTTCCCACATATGCCAAGCACAAAAAAATGCTTCAGAGTTCAAGTAACAAACACATCTCAACATCAACTGTTCAGAGGCGACTGCGTGAATCAAGCCTTCATGGTTGAATTGCAGTCAAGAAACCACTACTAAAGGACACCAATAAGAAGAGACTTTCTTGGGCCAAGAAACACGAGCAATGGAAAGAATTCCAGGTGAAGCTGGTTGAGAGAATGCCAAGAGTGTGCAGATGCTGGTAACTCTAATGAACTTATCCTCTACAGCAGAGGTAAGTCTGGGTCTCCCTTTCCTGTGGCGGTCCTCATGAGAGCCAGTTCCATCATAGCGCTTTATGATTTCTGCCACTGCACTTGAAGAAACTTTGAAAGTTCTTGAAATTGTCCGCATTGACTGATATTCATGTGTTAAAGTAATGATGGACTGTCGTTTCTCTTTGCTTATTGAGCTGTTCTTGCCATAATATGGACTTGGTCTTTTACCAAATAGGGCTATATTCTGTATACCACCCCTACCTTGTCACAACACAACTGATTGGCCCAAACCCATTAACAAGGAAAGAAATTCCACAAATGTACTTTTAACATGGCACACCTGTTAATTGAAATGCATTCCACTACCTCATGAAGCTGGTTGAGAGAATGCCAAGAGTGTGCAAAGCTGTCATCAAGGCAAAGGGTGGCTTCTTTGAAGAATCTCAATTATAAAATGTATTTTGATTTGTTAAAACTTTTGGTTACTACATGATTCCATATGTTTATTCCATAGTTTTGATGTCTTCACTATTATTATACAGTGTAGAAAATAGTCAAAATAAAGAAAAACCCTTGAATTAGTAGGTGTCAATTATTGACAGGTACAGTATAACCACAGATTAAAAAGCATTACAAATCATGACATGAGGCCAAGAGATTTGACAAAAGAAGCGGGGAAAACCCTGAGGCATCAGCCAGCTGCTGTTGACCTCATGCAGGATTGTTGTGGAGTCCATTAGCGATAATTGAAACATAGTCTATGTGCATAGTGCACGACAGGGAAAGCACCTCACATCTCTCAGCTAAAGCTAGGGAGGATCATATTTTCCAGATTGTGTTCCCTGAGTTGGTTGACCATCATACTGGCTAACATTTACTAATGATGAAAAGTTACGTCAGAAATGTATGAATATACTCAGCTAGAGCTTAGGCTTAAGTAAAACGGTGCAAATACATAGGCTTTGATCTGATAATGATATGAAAGGGGTTGGGGAAACTAGAACTTATGCATACATAACATACTAGAATGGTGAAAAGTGTTGTCATTGTACTCTGTCTTTTTAAATGATTTTGAATATGTCCATGTATGTGTATCTCTTTGGGTTCATGTATCTGTGAATGGGTATTTCTTTGGGTTCATGTATCTGTGAATGGGTATTTCTTTGGGTTCATGTATCTGTGAATGGGTATTTCTTTGGGTTCATGTATCTGTGAATGGGTATTTCTTTGGGTTCATGTATCTGTGAATGGGTATTTTTTTGGGTTCATGTATCTGTGAATGGGTATTTCTTTCATGACAGGACCTAACTCAAGAGTATGAGGAAAAGAAGGCCCAGTATGACAGCTGTGCTGCAGGTCTGGAGAGTAACCGATCCAAACTGGAGCAGGTATAATATGAATGCTATGTGTAGACCCCTGGTCTATCTACCAACACACCCAACAGATCAGCATATCACCACATATCAAATCTTCTCTATTTACATCATTGGAATGTGCTCTGCGCGAGGACCAGTTCAGTACTGCCATAGCAACAAGCATCTGATGCTTCAGGCCTGATGCTTCAGTTTCCTATTGCCACATGTTTTCATTCACCACCTCCATTGCAGGAGGTAAGAGCTCTGAGGGAGGAGATGGCTCAGGAGGAAAACCGATACCACTATATCAACTGCATGAAAGAGGTAAGGGGTTCAGGTAGCAAACAACCCCTCCCCCAACACCTGTTCTGTGACCGTCAACCAGAGCTCTCTCTCTCTCTGCCCATCTCTCTCTCTTCACAGATCATTGAGATGCAAATGCAGCGAGCAGCAGAGGAGATGAAGGCTTACGTGTCTCCTGATCCGCAAGAGAGGAGGAAGACCATCAGGTGAGTCTGCCAGCTGCTTAGGTTTTCTATTTCTACAGTCACCTCCATATGCTACGATTACAACACAATGGGTGCATACTGTATGCTACTGTTGCCACCCACCTCCCCCTATACCTCCCTCAAAGTACACACTTACAGCAGTCTGTTAGTAGATTCACCCTCATAGGTCACCTTCATTTCCAAGTTTGTCCAGAAGTATTGCTTTGCTATAGAAAAATATGTAAATCTATTTATATTACTGGTTTAATAAAATATGTTATGGATGTTTGCTATGTTGTTATTCAACTACTAGGTAGTATTTTCCTTGTAAAACTCACAGTAATGTCATAATAGCAGCATTGAGCTTGTGAAAGTGAAAAGGCTCACATGAACTCTGACCCTCTGGCTGTTTCACAGGGAGCAGTACATGAAGAACATTGCAGAGCAGGAGTCCCTGGGCAAGGTGAGCAGAGAGGTGCTGTTTGTGCTTTCTCAGGGTGCAGGCACGGTGCCAATCCTGTGCTGCACTGGCATCTGAAATGGATCCCCTGCAAACACAGGCACCATGCTTTGGGTTCCTTCCTTCTTCACCCTGATAAGAGGGATACCAGAGAGGAGGAAGGGTATGGCAGAGGGGGCTCAGCTGCATTCCTGCTAAACCATTTGGCCCAGTAGACAAACTGTAATGTAGATGTGCTGCTGCAGTAGACCAGCAGTGGAGGCTCCTCAGAGGAGGAATGGGAGGACCAACCTCAGTAAATTTCATAAAAATTGTGAAACATTAAAAGTAATCATTTTTAAATAAAACTATACTAAATATATTCACGTCAAAAATAATAGATTAAAACACACTGTTATTTATGAAAATCTACAGTAGCTTCAACAGCACTCTCTAGGGTAGCACCATGGTGTAGCCATCCTCCTCTCGGTACATTAACTTCAATACAAAACCTAGGAGGCTCATGGTTCTCACCCCCTTCTATAGACTTACACAATATGCTGTAATAGAAATAAGGCCATGCTCATACAAACATTGTTACTACACACCAGTATAGGTGCAGCTTGTATAACACAATGTCCATCCTCATCACTGGAGCAGCTGGAGGGATGCATGCTGATTTCTCTCTACCCTAGCTCTGTCCTAGTCCTCATCTACACTCATCTACATTTCCCCACCCCTGTCACATTCGTGACAAGCTACTTATTTTTTAGGGTTATGAATAGGCTATATGCTAATTCCTCTAAGTAGTAAGTATTTGGTTGGTCAAGCTTCCCGTTAATTTATAAAAGGATGGCTTGCCTTGCAACTTATAATGAAAAGGTATTCAACTGAAAAAGGCCATTTAACAATGCTGATCATACACTGTATGCATGTTGGGCTGACATTAATTCTTAGTCTTTCCCTTTGAACAACAACAGACGTTAATTTATAAAAGGATGGCTTGCCTTGCAACTTATAATGAAAAGGTATTCAACTGAAAAAAGGCCATTTAACAATGCTGATCATACACTGTATGCATGTTGGGCTGAAATTAATTCGTAGTCTTTCCCTTTGGACAACAACAGAAGTTGCGTGAGCAGCAGAAGACTGTGAGGGAGAGCCATGGGCCGAACATGAAGCAGGTGAAGATGTGGCGCGACCTGGAACAGCTGATGGAGTGCAAGCGCCAGTGCTTCCTGAGGGCCCAGAGCCAAGCCTCCATTGGCCAGGTCATCCAGGAGGGCGGTGAGGATAGGCTGGTGCTGTGAGGACGAGGAGAATATTAAAGCTGGGCCAACTCTGGTACACTAATCTCTACCACAATGACCAGGACTTCTCACTCATCTAACTACTGGACTTAGTTTGCCAATTATAGTTCATTAATCTGTTCTGTTTGTCTTGCATTATATATATTTTTAGGTGAGATAATTACTCTTCGTGTATCAAAACTACTCTGCTTTCATCGCCTACAGTTAAAAGGATTCCATTCATCCAATCTGTGTTAATCCTGGTTTAGTTAGCGATTTGTGTTGTTTGTAAATAATCCCAAAGTAGGATTTAGTTTAACTGATTTATCTCCTGTGAGGAACACCTTTCTGGTGATGATATTGTGAGAGTTGCCTGATGAATCCAGAACCAAAGGGACACATGTACCAGGAGGTTTCAGCCTGATAAGATGTTTAACTCTCTCTGGCCCTCTGACTTTAAACAAATCCACAGCCTCCATTTTAAGAATACAGTTTAAATCTATGTGTCCTAAGATAACAGCGTACAATGTGTTGCACTTGGGACGCAGCTGCACTCAGTTATTTTGGGAAACAACAGCCACACCTTGGGTAAAGGAGCTTGCCAGTTTTGGAATTCAACTGGGCCTCTGGTTCAGATGGAACAGTGCAGCGTGAACTAATCAAGCATCATTTTCTTGCATCTTGTACTTTGGTGGAGTATATTTCTTTGTAACACCTCTATGTAACACCTTTATTTGTTCCATAAATTATACTGAACAAAAATATACATGCAACAATTTAAAAGATTTTAGTTACAATTCATATAAGGAAATCAGTCAATTGAAATAAATTCATTAGGCCCTAATCTATGGATTTCACATGACTGGGCAGGGGTACAGCCATGGGTGGGCGTTAGAGTGCATAGGCCCACCCACTTGGCAGCCAGGCCCACCCACTGGGGAGCCAGGCTCAGCCAATTAGAATTTGTTTTTCTCCACAAAAGGGCTTTATTACAGACAGAAATACTCCTCAGCACCACCACCCTCCACTCAGAAGCTGGATTTGGAGGTCCTGGGCAGGCGTGGACACACGCGGTTGTGAGGCCAGTTGGACATACTGCCAAATTCTCTGTTTTTTTGGAGGGATCTTATGGTAGAGAAATGAACATTCAATTCTCTGGCAACAGCTCTGGTGGACATTCCTGCAGTCAGCATGCCAATTGCATGCTCCCTCAAAACTTGAGACATTTGTGGCATTGTGTTGTGTGACAAAACTGCACATTTTAGAGTGGCCTTTTACTGCCCCCAGCACAAGGTGCACCTGTGTAATGATCATGCTGTTTAATCAGCTTCTTGATATGCCACACCTGTCAGGTGGATGGATTATATTGGCAAAGGAGAAGTGCTCACTAATAGGGGTGCAAGCAAATTAGTGCACAACATTTAGAGAAATACACTTTTTGTTCGTATGAAAAGAAAATGCTTTTTTTTTTTTTTCAGTTCATGAAACATGGGACCAACACTTTACATGTTGAGTTTATATTTTTGTTCAGTATATATATTATATGAGTTACATAATATCCTGTTGTACTTCTCATTTAACTTTGTTCATAAAAATATATTCTTATAGAGATTCTCTGGAACTTTTGTATACTTATTAGCGAGTAGTTCTGAAAGTAGGCCACATGAGCCAAAAGTGGTTCATTAAAATTGCATACTACGTCACATATGTGCAGATATGTACACCACGTCATTGCTCTCGCCCTGCTGTGTGTGCATCTTGCTAGCTGTCACTCAATTCGTGAGGATCTGAAGCTCATCGACTAGAACTCAAATTCCTAGGGTGTTGGACCATGTGGGGGGAAAATGTAGAGAAATGTCACCTTGTTCAGAAAAACAGTCGCTTTCAGACTAGGGATTTCGTGGCTAATTGAGGTAAGATAGTAATTCTGCTCATAGATTATGCATTTCTGAACTACACATTGACAGGGATCCAGTCCAAAGCGGGATGTTTAAAAAATACTTAGTAGTCACCAAAGTTCAGGAGCATGTATTTAATACGATATTTAAAGTTAATTGATATTTGGTTGTATTTCTGTCTGACTAGTCACAGCCTTCTAAAGGGGATGGAAAACAATCAATGATAAATCAAACTGACCGGTCATCCTTAGAATACATTTCCTATTCACAAATCAATCATTCTGAATACCTGTCTATAAATGCTGATGTGAGTAAGGGGACTTGTCACTTGCCGTACCCAAGTCTTAGCTTTCACTATAGCTTGGGGACTTGAAGGGGGCACCCATGGTAATTTCAGCCCCCTCTCCTTCCTTCCTTAATGGCTTAATGCACAAACATTTTCAACATCTAGTGGAAAGCTTTCCCAGAAGAGTGGAGGCTGTTGTAGCAGCAAAGAGGGGACCAACTCCATATGCCCATGATTTTAGAATGAGATGTTCGACAAGCAGGTGTCCACATACTTTGTCATGTAGTGTAACTCAATATACTGCTGACTGTCCTGACAGCCACAGTTAATGGTCCCTCCCTGTGCCAGATGGATCGCGTGTGAATTCCAGAAGGCAGCTTGACTCGGAACTGGTTGGGATAGAATTATAACTGAACAACAGGATCAGCCTTGTCCCACTGGAGGCTTCATTTAGAAGTGTCAACAGATGAAACAAGCCAGTCCTGTTACAAGAATTACCCCTAATAAACACAGTGGGGGTGTCATCTTAACCTTGTGCCCTTCGCTGACATAGTTCAAGCCATCATAGTAGTTTGCCTGTGATTGCTTTGCATCACTTGGTTTGACAAAGAAATGCTGCCTTTGTTCACA
Source organism: Oncorhynchus tshawytscha (assembly GCF_018296145.1). NCBI lineage: Eukaryota > Metazoa > Chordata > Actinopteri > Salmoniformes > Salmonidae > Oncorhynchus > Oncorhynchus tshawytscha. The sequence continues at coordinate 23,270,937 of NC_056432.1, forward strand.
TCAAATTATGATTTCAAGTGAGGTCAGGTGAGTTGAGTGCATTCAAATATATGCACGCTGCTAGGGTCCAGTCACTCATTGTTGTTGGTCATACTAATGTACGTAAATAATGGCTGTGGCTAGGTATGCAAACTCAGTGTGGATCACAATCTATACTGGTACATAGACTTTCCATAGACAATATCCAGCCTGGTCAGTATCCCATGTCAAAGTATCTTGATATAGTTCACAGTAAATTGTCAATGGCTTTTTATTTAGCTAATTTAACAATTCAGAGCAAACTCTGGCACTGGAGAGCATGCAGGCTTATATAACAGCCCTATGACTCAGCTAATTATGGCCCAGACTAAATCCCATGCTACATTTTATTTTAACATGATCTGTTAATGATGCACTGGAATAAAAGCTTGAAGGTCGACACCTCTGGACCTTGAGTTGGAGAAGCCTGAACTAGGGCCTACTGATCCTGGGAAAGGGAAATGCATCAACCAGATTTTCTGCATCATATTCAGATTACTACAGAGTATTGTTGTTTGGCCGTGTTTGTCACTGACTGCTAATATCAAACTCTTGGTAAATCCTTACTTTTGAGAACATTTCCGGACTACTTCCGTCCAATGAGAGTAGTCCACATACTGAACATGCAAGGGGCAGTGTTGAGGCACTTTTGAACAAAACAGATGAGCACTACAGTGTGTTACCACTGAAGCTGAGAGGGTAGACCAACGCAAACCGAGGGTAGCGCAAGGATTGGACTGGGTGAATGCAGCCCTCAACAGTGGCGATTGCGGCATTCTTTTCCACCATTTTTGGGGAGATAAGAGGACACCCAAAGTAACGTGAACATTCGTCGGAAGGGTCATGTTTCGTTCCAATTAGCTCGTTCGTAAGGCTAACAATTTACTATTCGTGTCATCAGGCAGATATCTGAATTCATATTTCATAGTTGGCAAGCTGTATTTTTTTCTTCTGAAATTTTTGACTTTTAAAGAGACTGAGGCGGCTGAGTAACGTTAAACGAAATAAGGAGCCGATAGTCCACCATGGATAACGCTCACACAAAGAGTGTTGAAGAAGTTTATAGCGATTTTTCTGTCAACGAAAGCACAGGACTTGGTTTGGACCAGGTGAAACGTCAGAAGGAGAAATGGGGCTCGAACGGTACGTGATCCTCTAGCTACACTTTTACTACTGGTACCGGTATTTAAGCTAACTATAATTCACTCGCAAGGGAACTAGATCAGGGTTTCCCAAACTCGGTCCTTGGCACTCCCCCGGTACACGTTTTGGTTTTTGTCCAAGCACTACACAGTTTGATTCAAATAATTAAAGTTTGGGTAACCCTTGTCTAGATAACGTACGGTCATTTGTTATGGTGCTTTCCAAGACAACGGGGGGAAAAAAATAGGTCAAATTATGACGTCAGTGAACTTCAGGTCTGAAAGTTTGAGTTCTAGAAAGAGGCCCGAGTTCCCGACTTGGAATTATGTTGGATAACCGTTCAACACGAATTTTCCGAGATGGAGCTCGTTCTTTTCCCGAGTTCCCACTGGTCTGAGATTTCCCAGTTCAGTTATTTTGAACGCGTCATTAGCTAAACGTCAGCACACACCCAGCTTGGTCATTGGTTGACGTCATTGTATACTACCTTGTGGGTTTCAATCTTACATTTACACCTTTTACTGAACGAAGTAGTTACATGGGGTAATTGTCCAATAAGTTCATTTTCAACGGTGTTTAAACCAGGTAGCAAGACCGCTGCGCTGACCTGTGCATTTGGTCAGGATAGCCGCCCGCACAGGCCCATGTAGCTAGCTATAACGATGCTCGCAGACTGGCTGGCTAACTAACTATCGTTAGCTAAAACGAAAGCTGGTTTATAGGATCCTGTGGTCTGTCGTTTTTCTAGATGGTTATTTAGTAGTATTCTGGTGGCACCACAAATTATGACGTCATGGGTGTATTGTAATGAGGAAACCTTCAGAATAAAAGTCCGTATTGCAATGTGGGTAACTCATTCAAAAGAATTAGCATTTTAGTCAATGGCAACTTTTATTTTGCCAACAAAATAATAAATAATTTATTAAAACAAATGTTTTAACTTCTTCATTATTGGTGTAAAAAAAGAAGTAATATGTTGACACTTTGGGCTATAGAGAACTTTTCTACCTGTCTCAACTAAAGTGTATTGGAAAATGCTCGGTAGGATCTTAACTAACCAAATATATGTAGTTTTTGAGTGGAATGTGTCATACATATCCAGAAGCACTTCGTTCTCCACCCCATCCATAGCTGAGACCTGTTTTCTCTCTACAAGCCAATATGTACCCCATGTAAAGTCTATTACAGTGCATTATGATGGAGGTAGAGAACAAAGTGCTGCTGGATATGTATGACACAGTCCCCCTCCAAAACTACACACATTTGGTTAGTAAAGACCCTACTGAGTATTTTTCATCCCAGTGTATCTGAAACAGGTAGTAATGTTTTTTTTCTCTCTCCACATCCCAATAAGTATCCCATAGAGTGTTTTGCATTGCAGTAAATGGAGTTGGTGGAGTAAGGAGTTACCTGCACTCTGTAATATACCTGTTGCCCAGCATGAGACCAATTAAAGTTTTGCAGGCTCTATTGAGTAATTCCAATAACATGTGTTTTATTAAGTGCATTTCTTAAAATGTAGGCAACACAATGGCTTTCAACATAGTACAATTTTATTTGTTACACGCGCCGAATACAACGGGTGTAGACTTTACCGTGAAATGCTTACTTACGAGCCCTTTCCCAACAATACCAAGTTTTTGTAAAAGGAATTAACACAAAATAACGAAGCTATATACAAGGGGTACGAGGTAATTGAGATGATATGTACATGTATGTAGGGGTAAAAGTGACTAAGCACTGAGGATGGATAATAAACAGCAGTGTATGTGAAAGTGTGTGTGGGGGTAGAAGCTGTCCAGAAGGCTTGGCACTTTGGTATAGCTTGCTGTGTGGTAGCCAGGAGAACAGTCTATGACTTGGGTGACTGGAGTCTTTGACAATTTCTAGAGCCTTCCTCTGACACCACCTGGTATAGAGGTCCTGGATGGCATGGAGCTCGGCCCCAGTGATGTACTGGGCCGTACGTATTATCCTCTATAATGTCTTGCGGTCAGATGCCAAACAGTTGCCATACCAAGCGGTGATGCAGCCAGTCAAGATGCTCTCAGTAATGCAGCTGTAGAACTTTTTGATGTGCGGACCCATGACAAATCTTTTCAGTCCCCTGAGGTGAGAGCGGCGTTGTCGTGCCCTCTTCACGACTGTTGGTGTGTTTGGGCAATAATAGGTCCTTAGGGACGTGAACACAGAGGAACTTTCGACCCACTCCACCACAGCCCTGTCGATGTGAATGGGGGCGTGCTCGGCCCTCGGTTTTCTGTAGTCCACATACCTTTAATTTGTGTAAACTTTCAAAATAAACGTTTTTTTATTTTTACGGTTCCTGACCAATTGTGCTATTTTGTATTTTTTTGTTGTTGCTGATCTTAACTATTTTTTTTTAACATGAGCAAAAAGAGCTTCTGGACATCAGAACAGTGATCATTAACCTCGATTTGGATGAGGATTTGTACTTCAATGAGTCGGCGGCGAAGGACATACTGCTCATCCCAGACCAGGCCCAAATCACAGACACTCGTAAAAGGAAGAAGCAGCGTTCTAGAGGTTGACGTGCGGGATACCTGACGAGACTACGTCGGCGAGTGGATAAACCGCTTTTACCCTCCGTTGTATTGGCGAACGTGCAGTCACTGGAGAATAAACTGGGCAAGCTCCATCAAGAATATCCTATTAATGTGAGCTGAAGTACTGTAATATCATGTGTTCTCAGGACATGGTTGGACATGGAAAATATAAATCGAGTTGTTTTTTTCCACAGACGACGCAATCTCTACTGCACTCCGCACTGCCCTTTCCCACCTGGACTTCCTGACCCCAGGTGGTCAGGGTAGGCGGCAACAACATCCGCCACGCTGACCCTCAACGCAGGGGCCGCTCAGGGATGCGTGCTTAGTCCCTTACTGTACTCCCTGGCCGGGCACAACCGATGACATGACAGTGGTAGGCCTGATCACCGACGATAATGAGACCGCATATTGGGAGGAGGTCAGAGATATACACAAGATTATATATTGGATGTCTGACAACTTTCAAGGTGACCTCTGAGAAGATGGGTTAAAAAGAATCCCTACACCACCATGAATTCAAACATTGAGTGGGCAATGTTCTTACCCTCTATGCTTTTGCTACCGTTAATGACTCAGCCAAACTCAAGGCTGTGGTTTCACGCAGTGAATGCAATTAAATGAAGTCTCTGTTTTTCAAATTCCTGGTGGCAATCTAAACCAGGACATAGGGGTTAGTGGGAGTCATTGGGGTCAGTGGTAGTCAAAGCCGAGGTGGAGATCAACAAATTGCAATGCCATGTCATGATTGATTGTCAAAATGTAAGAACATTACTAAACCATTTTCCCTAATGGTGTGTTCTCTTTTCCCTGATGCACTTTGGATTGGACCATCTCAGAGCTACCTGCTGAAGAAGGTAACACTTGTTAAAAATAGTTGGTTGTAAAAATTCAACCTAATTCTGATATTTTCTCCAATTATTTGCAAAAGAGCTGATCTGATTGGCCAATTTAGTGAAAAAATATCCAGAATGAGCTGCCTGTGTAAACGCAGCCTATGTGATGCATCATTTTTTTATTGATTTCATGTCATTAAACACCTTTCATTCTACAGGGAAGTCTCTATGGGAGCTTGTTGTTGAACAGTTTGAAGATTTACTTGTAAGAATTCTTCTGCTGGCAGCTTGTATATCTTTTGTAAGTATATCACCTGGACAATTTATTTTTCTTCTTCCTGAGATGGGGTTGAGGGCACACTAAATTTGGTACTGCTGCTGCTTGCCATGGGTCAGTTTTCCCCCTTTTAATAGGCTAGCCCTAGCCCATTTGATTGCTTTGATTTATTATGTAGCTGTGTCAATCCTCTTATAAGCAAACACCTAAATCATCTGATCTTATGCTTGCTGTCTGGAGTTGCTGAAAAAAGCTAATGAGTAGGAGTGGGCTGTCTAATGGAAAGGGAAAGTTTGTTTGGCCTCTTGGCATGAGGTGTGGACAGCAAGTGCAAATGTCTTCTGTTTTTATGCCTCTGCTGAGGTTACATTCATAGATCAGGTGGCTAAACAGCTGAGAAGGCTAGCTACACATCTGAGGAATGGTGACAACAGCAGTTGCTTGAATCGAGTTGCTATCACCATGTGTCTAACAAGACATTTGAGTCGTCTTTAGCGTAATCACTTCTATCAGGGTTCTCACTGGTAGTTTGCCTTTCGCCTCGTGTTTTGACATTTAACGTTACATCGTTATTGGTAGTAAGTTGCCTATACACAAGCTAAATGGTTTGGTGGAAATGTAACTGACAGCATGCAGTGATCTAGCCTAAATTCCATAGTCCTACAGTATAATCAGTGTACTGCTACATCTGTTTACTATTCATGTTCTTAGGTAGTGGACAGACAGATGTTTTTGCATTGGAAAATATAATGTCAGATACCATGCGCATTGATTTGAGGAGATGTGGTCCTTTTGAGGCCAATATGGAGGGTTCAAGAGCTGGAATCTATCATCGCGTGTGTGTGTGTGTGTGTGTGTGTGTTAGAGGAGCTGGTATGTAGTGTGCCCAGCCATGCGATATGAAGGTGTCAGTGGCTGCTGTCCGGGGCACCACTGAAGACCAAATTTGGGCTCTTGCCTTCAGTGGGAGGGCACACGCCAGATGAATGCACCACTCTCATACTTTTGGTCGGTGGTCAGATCTGATTGTGGAAGTAATAAAAGGCTAAAAGACAGTGAAATAAACTGGTGCAGCAGGTTGTTCATGATGGTGTCTGTGTTATGCAGCATTGTCTCGTTGAAGTGAATTCGTGTGCTCTTATTCTCAGCAGTTAAGAGGGACATTATTCAAATGAGTCCCACTCCCAGAAGAGTGTTTTTATCTCCTGTTTGTGAGGGAGGAGGAGTGCTGAGTTGGAGAAGAGCTTTACTAAATGCACATTACGTGGGTTGTGATTGATTACAGAAGCAGTGGTCCTCCTGGTAACTGGTTTAATGTTTGTGGGGGGTTGGTTTGAGGTGGTAAGATGGTTGTCTGTTGGTTTCAACTGCTCATATTTGATATGCATACTGTGTATGATACTGAGGGCCATTGATTCATTTAGCCAAATGTACTGTGATGTGCTGACACATTGTTGAAGAAAAGTTTCAAATTAAATCATGTTGCCAGATTAAAATGAGGTTAATGGTTAATTTTGCACTTATTAGCTCAAAGCTTTTACATTTAAAATAAATAAATGTGACTGCCACTGCTAAGTTAATTAGTCATTTCAGATTGTGTACTTCTACCATGTTTGGGTCCATTGGCAGGCATGGATGAAGTTTGTCTGTTTTTTTTTAACAGCTATGCTTTCTCCATGACATTTAGCACAACCTTATTTCACAACATACTTCAATCATAGCTTTCTTAACACGATTATTTCAATTCATAGTTGTATGTATCCAGGGGGAATAATGTTGGTACGTGCTCCTGTACTATGTGCAATAATGGATCATCTCGTTGTCTTGTTTACCGTTAGGTCTTGGCCTTATTCGAGGATGGAGAAGAAACAATCACAGCCTTTGTGGAGCCTTTTGTAATCTTACTCATTCTTATAGCCAATGCCATAGTGGGTGTGTGGCAGGTGAGCAACTCACATTACATCATTTTGACCTCTTTTACAGTATCTTGAATGTCCGTGTGGAGCTGCAATGAGAAGTATTTAGAAACTCTTGTTTTGCTTGTATGCTGCTAGCTAGTGACTATAGGCAAAACAGGCCACCATTAAAAAAGTTACAGGTAGGAGTATCCACAAATCTCATACATTCTGCTTGCTGGTCACATGTCTGCTTTACGCTTAACTCTTATTAATGTCATGTTTTTCAATAGAAAGTAAATGGGCAGAGGAAGGAAGTGGGTCATTGACAACATTTGCGACAGTTTAGATGAGACCAAAGTGACAACCCCCCTCGCCCAGCCTTGACATGTCTGTTGCTTTGTTGATGTTTATACACAATGGTCTCTTAGCCATTCTCTAATCCATATTTGCAGTTTTTGCAAAGAGAACTCAGCCTGTAGCAACACAAAAAGGCTATATGCTCCCTTAGGATTTATTCATTCAGTCTAAACTCATGCATATTTCTGGCCTGCTTGTTTTCGTCCAGGAGAACTATTCTACATTTCCTCAGCTGTCTGTCAACATAGATGGCATGTTTGTGAGCAAATGACCTTGAACATTTGAATCCAATCCATAAAGCATTTATGCGCAGCCAAAGAATGAGCATAAAATATTGTCAATCACTCGGTTTCAAACAACAAGTTCATAGTTGTCTTTCTTACTCAGTTTTGATGCCCAATTTCTAGTGTCAGTTAGAATGTCTGTCACACTGGTTGACTTTGCCTACACTGTCAGGGAGCTCCTAGGAGGAATTTCCAAACCACTGTGTGCCATGGAGTAGACTCTAACATCTGTCCCTGTAGCCCTAAATTACCATGCTTAATAGACAATTATAGGCTCTTTATTAACTCATATCAATCAGTAAAATGTCATTCATAAATCCCTTTTCACATAAACTGTTTTCACTAAGTGCTATACAGATTCCCAGCCTAAAACTCCAAAGAGCAAGCAATGCAGAAGCACTTATATGTTGAAGCTGGTCAGGAAATGTGGACTTTAGAACCAAGCATTCTATTCCTCCAAGTTATTGAGTAAACACAAACGTGACATTGGCACAGTGTGTGGATTTTCTTATTTAGCTGATGTTCTCATAAATGTGACTCCCTATGACGCAGTGTTAACAACTTACACTTCTGTTTTCTTAAGCATAATCAGTACAGAAATGGACTATTTTCAGAGTGTAAAATATGCAAAGGGAATCCCCTGGTCCTTGTCATGCACGATCTCTAAAATATTTCCTGCTGTCTATAACTTTGTGGTTACATTTTTACAGCCACATCCATCAGAGTTAATGAAACAAAGTGGCATGGTTAGGCTGTTGAAGTGACAGATTGTGCCTTTTAAAGAAGTCCCATATCTGCAGTTTGTGGGATGGTGAAAAGTCAAATAGGCTTATTTGATTTGAATTGGCTTCTAACATGTCATCAGATCATCTATTTCGGTATGTAATATGTAACCAAACAGTCAACGTTTCTAATCTACACAGGAACGCAATGCTGAGGATGCCATTGAAGCCCTTAAAGAGTACGAGCCTGAGATGGGCAAGGTCTACCGCCAGGACAGGAAGACTGTTCAGAGGATCAAGGCCAAAGAAATCGTGCCTGGAGACATCGTGGAGGTTGCTGGTAAGTTGGCCCTGTCTTTCTCAGTGCTATAGGATGCATTAAACCCACATCATTTTTGGTGATTCAGTAATTTGGCTTATGAATAACCATTATTTAAGATTGAAGCAAAAACAGTTCTTAGTCTTTGTTAGGAAAAAAAGGACACTCCTTCTAATCTATTTTCCCTTAAACCAGCATAGTTTGACACCTCACTCGGGTACATTTTATTTTTAACTGGACTCGTGAATCCAGGCATGGTTAGGCTTACATTTTAACAGAGAAATCTAATTTAAATTGCCCTCTCCCCCAGTCCCACTGCAGAGGTGACACCCTACATGAGAGGTGTATTTTGGGATGTTTCTATTAACCCATTGTCCCAAAGGACTAGGCACTAGTGGTGCTAAGGACCTCTCGAAACACATGAGCATGTTTCCTAGGGTGCTAAACTCACGAAGGTACACGGCACACCACCTTGACGAGGCTCCCATTGTGTTCAACCATAGCGCCATGCTAGCACATTCCCATTGGAGCCGGTAAACTGAACCTCGGAGTGGCTCATCTCTCACGTTTCCTCAAAGCAGCTCATGAAAGAGCCTGGTATGACTTACCCAAAGTCGGTGACTTTAGCAGCGAGAGAGATGTTTCTGATTGATTTTCAGAGGAATTGTGTCCTGAAAAGCATGTGGCTGCAGTGCAGCAGGGGATGGACATCGATGTAGTCAACTGATGTGCAGTAAAATACTGGAGTCCTTGAAGCGCTAATGTTATCATGATACTTGGTTAAACCCTAAGCCACTGAGGTGATAGTGGGTTTTTCTGTGCATAGTGGTGGGTTTTATTTTTAGCCTGTCTAGATTATGGAATCATGGTGTATTTATAGCAGGCAGTGACGGTAGTTCCTTTCTGGGGAAAAGTGATGCTGTGTATGACGTGGGACTCCAAACTCACCTTGAGAAGGGCACCGGCAGCCCAGTGCATTTGCTGCTTGCTCGTTTCTATGAAACCTATTGTTTTAGAGTGACGGAACATTTGGTTTGGGGGTTAATGTTTAACAATACCTTCATGATGGTATGGTTATCAAAGTGGATCCTGGATGTATTAGTGCGTGTTCTGTATATTTGCCTTTATTTGTTGCACAGAAATCCTTGGCTGGTCCTTGCTGTGTAAAAATATGATTGAGTATAGGCGTCATTAGTTGTGTAGCGTGAAGGTCGCTTATGGTTTTGCTGTATGTTTACTCAGGAAAATGGCTAACGGCCTTGCTCGGAAACCAGACTCTCTTCAAGGGAACAGTTGGCAAAGCAGATTTTGTCAGAGTGATGCATTGTGGAGGCTGTCAGGTAGAGATTGAGAATGTCACCTAAGCTTAGAGAGCACATTGGGGAAATCCTGCAGAGCCTTTTCAGATTGGTTTCTGTGAGGCTCCTTTCTGAATGTTTGCCCAAATCCCCAGTGTGACCCCCTGCCATGCAGGAAGGCTGGTCATGACGCAGATGCCAGCTTACTGCTGAGGCAGAAGACGCAGGCTGCGCTGACTGGCTGAGCTGTGAGCAGAATACTAAACGGGCCAATCTCTGGCCCTGCCTGTCAGGGTACCACTGTGTGCCCTGACACAGCCAGCCTCCCGCTCCACTTGTCGATGTGTTTATTACACATAGCTAGTAGTCATCAACATAATGTGTCTATAGCCAGAGGTGTTGCAGTTCCACAGGACTGAGGAGAGTCTGGTCTGGTCCCTGGCTGGTGTATGTTCAGTACAGTAAGAGCCCAGATACTGATGGGGCAAGTCTGTGTGGGGTGGGATGAGGGAGGGGGGGGGGGATCTCAGCTGCTTCTATTGTTTGGACAGCAAGATGACCTTGTAGGGAAGTCTGTGTCAGTGGTGGATCGCGATCTCACCCCCGCCCACCTTCAAGCCCAACACACAGAGACCCTACCCATCACCACTCTCCATGGCCTGGGATTCCAGACACTCAGCATGGCATTTTGTGTGGCCTGCTGTGGGGTCTTTTGGCAAGTGTCTGGTCCAACCAGGTATTTGCTGTCCCCAGCTTGTCTGCAGGCGGCACAATGGCTGTCTGGGACTTAGATGAATAAGGTGGAGGGATCTGTATGTTACTGCATCAGCATCCCCTTTTCAAGTTCAATCTGCTGTTCATTTAGCCCTAGGCCCGGTTTCCCGATAGCGATGGAACTTAGGGAGTGTTTTAACAATGCACCTTTCCTACAAGGGCTGAAGATGTAACATGCATTTCCATAAACACCCCGTAGAGAGAGTGTTTAATAAGTGAGTCATTGGAGCATGTAGCTACTGATAGGATCGAAAGATCAGATCAGCTTTCTCCATTCAAATCTTACCTTGGCATTAGAATTGTGCCACAATACTGATGACGAATCAGCTCCTAGAGATATTATCACCTATGGCTTCAAATATTGAGGTGGCTTATTCTAATGCTTAGCCTATAATAATGCACTAAATCAAGATTTGGCACAATTTTGCGCGCATGTTACGCATCATGAAATGTATTGAGGCAATTTTTATACAGTAGCCTACAATTAGCAAAATAGAGCTCAATTGATTGAACATGAAATGTATTTCAATATTATTTAAATATAGTGTCTTCAAAGTAATAGATTTTCTCACCAATCTACACACAATACCCCATAATGACAAAGTGAAAACGTGTTTTTCAAAATAAAAAATGCAAATTTATAAAATAATAACACATTTACATACAGTGGGGCAAAAAAGTATTTAGTCAGCCACCAATTGTGCAAGTTCTCCCACTTAAAAAGATGAGAGGCCTGTAATTTTCATAGGTACACTTCAACTATGACAGACAAAATGAGAAAAAAAATCCAGAAAATCACATTGTAGGATTTTTAATGAATTTATTTGCAAATTATGGTGGAAAATAAGTATTTGGTCAATAACAAAAGTTTATCTCAATACTTTGTTATATATCCTTTGTTGGCAATGACAGAGGTTAAACATTTTCTGTAAGTCTTCACAAGTTTTTCACACACTGTTGCTGGTATTTTGGCCCATTCCTCCATGCAGATCTCCTCTAGAGCAGTGATGTTTTGGGGCTGTTGCTGGGCAATACGGACTTTCAACTCCCTCCAAAGATTTTCTACGGGGTTGAGATCTGGAGACTGGCTAGGCCACTCCAGGACCTTGAAATACTTCTTACGAAGCCACTCCTTTGTTGCCCGGGCGGTGTGTTTGGGATCATTGTCACGCTGAAAGACCCAGCCACATTTCATCTTCAATGCCCTTGCTGATGGAAGGAGGTTTTCACTCAAAATCTCACGATACATGGCCCCATTCATTCTTTCCTTTACACGGATCAGTCGTCCTGGTCCCTTTGCAGAAACACAGCCCCAAAGCATGATGTTTCCACCCCCATGCATCACAGTAGGTATGGTGTTCTTTAGATGCAACTCAGCATTCTTTGTCCTCCAAACACGACGAGTTGAGTTTTCACCAAAAAGTTATTTTGGTTTCATCTGACCATATGACATTCTTCCAATCTTCTTCTGGATCATCTAAATGCTCTCTAGCAAACTTCAGACGGGCCTGGACATGTACTGGCTTAAGCAGTGGGACACTGGCGGCGTAGTGTGTTACTGATGGTAGGCTTTGTTACTTTGGTCCCAGCTCTCTGCAGGTCATTGACTAGGTCCCCCCCGTGTGGTTCTGGGATTTTTGCTCACCGTTCTTATGATCATTTTGATGCCACGGGGTGAGATCTTGCGTGGAGCCCCAGATCGAGGGAGATTATCAGTGGTCTTGTATGTCTTCCATTTCCTAATAATTGCTCCCACAGTTGATTTCTTCAAACCAAGCTGCTTACCTATTGCAGATTCAGTCTTCCCAGCCTGGTGCAGGTCTACAATTTTGTTTCTGGTGTCCTTTGACAGCTCTTTGGTCTTGGCCATAATGGAGTTTGGAGTGTGACTGTTTGAGGTTGTGGACAGGTGTCTTTTATACTGATAACAAGTTCAAACAGGTGCCATTAATACAGGTAACGAGTGGAGGACAAAGCACTGCTTAAAGAAGAAGTTACAGGTCTGTGAGAGCCAGAAATCTTGCTTGTTTGTAGGTGACCAAATACTTATTTTCCACCATAATTTGCAAATAAATTAATAAAAAATCCTACAATGTGATTTTCTGGATTTTTTTTCTCTCATTTTGTCAGTCATAGTTGAAGTGTACCTATGATGAAAATTACAGGCCTCTCATCTTTTTAAGTGGGAGAACTTGCACAATTGGTGGCTGACTAAATACTTTTTTGCCCCACTAAGTGTTCACAGCCCTGAGTCAATACATGTTAGAATCCCCTTCGGCAGCGATTACAGCTGTACGTCTCTAAGAGCTTTGCACACCTGGATTGTACAATATTTGCACATAAATAATTATTCAAGCTGTCAAGTTGGTTGTTGATCATTGCTTGACATAGATTTTCAAGCAGATTTAAGTTACAACCAACTCGGCCACTCAGGAACACGTTGAGGCTTCACTGTCTTCGTGGAAAGCAACTCCAATGTAGATTTGGCCTTGTGTTTTAGGTTTTTGTCCAGCTAAAAGGTTCATTTGGTCTGTTTTGAAAGCAGACTGAACCAGGTTTTTCTCTAGGATTTTGCCTTGCTTAGCTCTATGCGGTTTCTTTTTATCCTAAACTCCCTAGTCCTTGCCGATGACAAGCATACTTATAACATGATGCAGCAACCACTTTGCTTGAAAATATGAAGTGGTACTCAGTGACGTGTTGGATTTGCCCCAAGTATAACGGTTTGTATTCAGGACATAAAGTTAATTTCTTTATCACATTTTTTGCAGTTTTACTTAAGTGTTTTATTCCAAACAGGATGCATGTTTTGTAATATTTTTATTATTCTGTACAGGCTTCCTTTTCACTCTGTCATTTAGGTTAGTATTGTGGAGTAACTACAATGTTGGTCCATTCTCAGTTTTCTCCTATCACAGCCATTAAACTCTAAATGTTTTAAAGTTACCATTGGCCTCTGAGCGATTTCCTTCTTCTCTGGCAACTGAGTTAGGAAGGATGCCCGTATCTTTGTAGTGACTGGGTGTATTCATACACCATCCAAATTGTAATTAATAACTTCACCATGCTCAAAGGGATATTCAATGTCTTATCTTATTTTTACCCATCTACCAATAGCTGCCCTTTGTGAGTCATTAAAACCTCCCTGGACTTTGTGGTTGAATCCGTTTGAAATTCACTGCTAAACTGAGGGACCTTAAAGATAATTATGAGTGGGATACAGAGAGTCTACCAAATTGTATTTATGTTTTTTTTTACAAACCATTCAAATAAAAAGTACTTGTTTTGGACAACAACAAAAAAACACAGATTATTTTAAATACTAGATACTCAAATACACATGTATTTGAACCCAGGTCTGGTATCAACCAACAGTTATTAAGCCACTGCAATTTTCTGAATGTTGTTTTTACATTGTCCTCGCATTCAAATGGCAGCGAATCCTGAGGCATGTCCTGCATTGACTGCTGGGAATCTGCGCTATGCTGTCTGGTTCTAGAATTGGTGGTAAAGGGGAAGACATGCTGGTCTGACCCTGGAGAGACTGTTAAGCGGAGCCACTAACAAGGAAGAGGCTGACCTCAAGACAACGGGAAACATTTGTACCCTTCAGAGTTTCTTCTTTCAGAATACATTACTGTGGTCAGGCTGTAGCATTGTACACAGCTTCTCATGGCCACATGTGGAACAGTGCATTAGAATATTAAGAAGACTGCTGTGTGGAGAGGGAAGGCAGGACGAGTTATCAACACCCTTTTCATTAAGCTAAGTAGAGGGTTTAATTACAACCTTTTCATGGTGTTAATGGCAACAACGCACTGGGACGGGCATCCAGAAAGGTCTTTAGCGATCCATTTCAATGTCTGAATAAAAATCTTTGTCTAGTGTATGATGTGTCCCAGCATATAGAGGCCATAGAGAGTTTGAAGGCATGTTGACCCCTGACCTCTGCTCTTCCTTCCTATCTCCCAGCAGAACGCTGTTAGTCGGGCAGCATCTGGTCTACATCTCACACAGCATAGGCCGCTGGTCTTAATCTAGGTGTCACGTGGCTCCGTCGCAGTGTCCTGTTGCCACCGCAACCAAACCTGGCCCAGGACAGGACATGGTGGTCTGTTTGTAGTGTACTGTACTGTCCTATACACAGCCCTGTTCTGTTGGTTATGAGAGGAGACTGGAGATCTCAGTACACCCACTGAAAACAGGGAGTAGAGATTAAAGCCAGACACATCGTTGTTACTCCAACTAGCTTTAGGCTAGTGTTCATGGTCTCATGCTCTTTTTTTCCTTTTCTAATTTTCTCTGATTCAACAAGTTCTTTGGCCTTTTGAATTGTTAGTGTACTGTACACTTGGTTAGTGGTCAACGCTTTCTAGACAAGAACAGCTGGTTAAGAGCACTTGAAGAGTTCTAGGACGTAGTTCGCCGTCAAGTGCTTCTAAAATAGCCTAATCAGAATGAGCTATTTAAACCTTTTGTTGTAGCTGCCATAAGCACCTGCACCCTCAGGATTGTCCACAGAGAAACCTGCCATGTCATGCAGTCATACATAGCAGGGCCTGTGTCAGTCTGTCAGCGAAAGCAGTTTTTCTGTCTTCCTGGTGTGGCAGCCTTGCTTGGACCCACTCCACAGTTGTAAAGAAGGGCACCCCTGGAAGTCATGTCTGGCACTGGTTCACAGACTCTTGTGTCTGTGCCGCTTGTTGCGGCGTGGAGAATCACTTGTTGGCAAGCCTTGGGGTGAAAAGGTGTTCATGTTTGAGGAGACCTTTGGCCTGGTACCAAGTAGGATGTTGACTTAAAGGGATAGCTGATGTATTCACACACACTTCATCCAGAGCAGGCCTGCAGACCTGGCTAACTGTACCAGGACAATCTTACGTGTTTTGTACCCCCATAAGGACATCAAGTGTTATTGTAATTGGCTTTACTCCCTGTAGTCACCAGTGTTTCTTAAAACATTTGAATGTGTCTTGGGACAGAAAGTGTTGCACAACCCTAAGGATGTGGCCGTTATGGGGGGAAACGTTTGACTGTGGTCATGTTTTCTTTCAGTTCAGCTTGGCGTCAGATTGTATTTTGAAACTCCTCCCAAATGTGTTATCTTTCTTTGGCCTGTAGATAATATTCTGTAACTGTTTGCCTTTGTCTGAATAGCTTTCAAGTGAGCCTGATGATAATTTGATGTTGCAGCCCATCCAAGGCCAATCCATTGCATACTTCCCTCTGTGAGTTAGGTCTCCTGACCTTTTCAGAAGTGAAACGCATTGTTCCACATTTAGACAGTTGAAAGATGCCATTGAGCTCTACACAATTATTTCTGAGAAAAGCGGTCTGTCTCTCTCTCTCTCATGATTGGCCCATGTCCACTAATGGTCCAGAACTCCTGGCACCAGTGTCAGATTTAATACGGCCTGACACACACACACCCAACTGCTCGCATCTCTCTCTTTCTCTCTCTCTGAGCCAAGGCCTTGTTGGTGTTGAGACTTGTGTGTCTAGCTTTAATATGTGACAGCTTAGGGACACCCGCTTGTTAATTTGAAGGTTTGAAAACAAGGAGTTTGAGGTTAAAGCGTGTACTGTGTGCTAAGCGCCACTCCTGTTGCGTCAATGAGTTTTGGAAAATGGGGCTCCATGTCTGAGTGACAGCAGCTGGTATTATCTCCTCCACCTCTTCCTGTGCAGTGGGGAGGACAGGAAAGTAGCTGGCATTTAAACCAATCAATCAAATATTTTATAAAGCCTTTTTGCATCAGCAGTTGTCACAAAGTGCTGAAACAGATACCCAGCCTAAAACCCCAAGAAGCAAGTAGTGCAGAAGCACAGTGGCTTGGAAAAACTCCCTAGAAAGGCAGGAACCTAGAGGAACCAGGCTCCGATGGGTGGCCAGTCCTCTTCTGCCTGTGCCAGGTGGAGATTAGAACAATACATGGCCATTGAGGCCAGATCGTTTGGACAGCTCATTGGGGGAACATATTTAAATAGTTTTCCCATTTTTGGCTGTGCGTATTGTTCATCCCATGCTATTTTTCTCTCCTCTCAAGGGCACAGGGGGGGGATCGGATTAGTTTTACTGTCTGTTCAGTCCTGAAAAGGAATCCTGACGTTCATGAACATGTTTCTCTTCCCTGGCTTCCACCAGTCTCCCTCAATCACCCAGATTGGCCATATTATTCCAATACTCACTGTGTGTCTTGGAAAAGAAAGGGCATGATTGAAGGACATTGAATACATTTTAATACCATGTTAAGTCTCCAGGTCTGTGAGAGCCAATATATGTGTTTTTCTGTAGAACTGTGCCCTGCAGCGTTTTATGTACTAATAGGTTGCAGAATCAGGTCGCCACAATTCAGATGTGGCCCAAATTGTCTGTCTCCTTTGGGAAGGGCCTTTTTATGGCTCACCGGTCCTCTGTTTCCTCATGCTGCTCTGGCTCTCCTCTCTCCGCTACAATAGAAGCCCAGTACTCTGCCTCTGTGTGGCACAGCAACCAACCCTGAAATGAGCTATAGTCTGTCAGTTAACACTGATGCTGAATAAATGACTTCTCTATTTCAGAGAACGGCTGGGTGGTCTTCAAGGTCCAATAATCTAAGCACTCTGCAGGATCGGTATTTTTTATAATGTTCTGCTTTTAGTATTGGCTTCGACTTGAATATGACTTTGCACATCCACAACCAGTTTACTTGTCTTGAGACCTGTAACTGTATAGTATCTGTTGTGTGCTGCTACAATGACTTGACGTAATGGGCAGAAGTTATGGAGGTCATGTGAATTGTCTGTCTAGTTTTCCCTGCTTGCAAAATGTGCAATGCATCATTGTCCGTCTATGATGTTTATTTAATCTGTGTGCCTCTAAGTCTGTCTTTATGTCTGGTTTCCCCTTCGCTAGTTGGAGACAAGGTTCCTGCAGACATCCGTCTTACATCCATCAAATCTACAACCCTGAGAGTAGATCAGTCCATCCTGACCGGTAAGACACACGGCTGTTTGCTGCACTGTGTTTTTCTATACCGAACAAACTTAGGCTACTCTACATCTCTAGTCAAAATAGACAAACTGTCTTACTCCAAAAGCATAACAAAACTCTCTCTTTCTGTGTAATGACATTGTATGCTAATTTCAGGTGTTCTACAGCTGTCTTTGCTGACAGTATGAGCTCCTCAGAGCCTGCAAGCATACTGTATGACTCACTTTTAATTGTCGTCTGCCACATGTTTATTTGCCTTTATTCCACATAGGCAAACTTGAACTGTTTATTCCTCCTCCAGAACCAAGTTATTCCAAACTTCATTTGATTGGAGAGTCATGTCCCTAACACATCACCTCCATAGACTGGTAATATTGTAATACGCGAGGAATGTAGGAGTCAGTTCAAACCCAACTGCTCAGCCCCACCTCACAACAAAAGTTTGTTTTACTTTAGCTTATCAAAATAAGACTTATTAATAATTGAATATCATGACACAGTTTATTAACAGAGTTCACCTCCTCTGAGTCTAGAGCCCGGGTTTCCACTTGATCCACATTATGATCAGAGGCTGTGCCCTGCACCATGCGCACCAAGAGCCATGAATGTTACACATTGATTGTGGAGTGGGAGTCTATGATTTGAAGTTGATAAGAGTTTTTCCCCGAGGCTTTAAACACAGCCAAAGGGATATCAGTGTGATACGTGACCTGCGCTGCTCTCTGCTGTGATTCCAGGTGAGTCGGTCTCTGTCATCAAGCACACGGACCCAGTGCCTGACCCTCGAGCTGTCAACCAGGACAAGAAGAACATGCTCTTCTCCGTAAGCAACACTCTTCTCTTTTCACTTACTGCTCCTTGTAGCGGCTGTGTGATGATTGAACTCTCCAACATCAGCTTGTAGTTTGAGATTCTCCTTCAGTCACTTGTTTCAGTCAAGCTCAATGGAGTTGAAGAACATGCTTGATGCAGGTATCCCTTTTCTTTCCTAAACGTCATTAACAAATTATGCCAGCATCACTCAATATCAAAAATGTACTTAAAAATACAGACCCTGCTATTTTAATTTGGTTTGTAAATATAGTTAGAATATTCTATCTAGTCTGCTCTCCTCAAGCGTGTGTGATTTGTGTGGCCATAACGTTCCACCTTTGTGTTTTCAGGGCACCAACATCTCGTCTGGCAAGGCTATTGGTGTGGTGGTGGCCACGGGCGTGAACACTGAGATTGGTAAGATCCGTGATGAGATGGCAGCCACTGAGCAGGAGAAGACCCCCCTGCAGCAGAAGCTGGATGAGTTCGGGGAGCAGCTGTCCAAGGTCATCTCCCTGATCTGCATCGCTGTGTGGATGATCAACATCGGCCACTTCAACGACCCTGTCCACGGAGGCTCCTGGATCCGCGGCGCCGTCTACTACTTCAAGATCGCCGTGGCCCTGGCTGTGGCCGCCATCCCTGAGGGTCTGCCTGCTGTCATCACCACCTGCCTGGCCTTGGGCACCCGCCGCATGGCCAAGAAGAACGCCATCGTCCGCAGCCTGCCCTCTGTGGAGACCCTGGGGTGCACCTCTGTCATCTGCTCCGACAAGACCGGCACCCTCACCACCAACCAGATGTCTGTCTGCAGGGTGAGTCTGGTTGGTTGTTTTACATGCTGACTGGACAGGGAAGTCTGCCTCTGTTGCGTTACCTTGCTGTGATACTGTTTCAGAGTATATGTATGTGTGCAGAAGGCTCTTTTGTAGTGGAGAATCAAGAGTGAGATGTGTTACAAAGAGGTGGTGAGGCAGCGATGCGCTGCGGCTTTGATAGACAGTCAGCCATTAGGTGTTCATCCGCGGTGCTCTTGCATAACTGACCTTGTGTCACCGCTCTGCGGAGCATCCAGTCCCTCCCACTTTCTGAGTGGCACCCCAACACACCTACAGCTCTTTCCCAGAGCAGAGAGACATTTCATTATTCATGAGCATGTTTATTCTCTTTTTGGTGAATATGCACAGATCTTTGGAACTGCTGACTCCACTCCTTTAAACTTTGACCTGTTGCATTATTTAGTAGGCCTATGTCTATCAAATGTTTCTGGATGAGAGGTTCTTTATTTGGTAGCGGCCATTTATTTCCCATAATACATTTTGTTTGAACTAGCATTCCATGGGTCTCTGGTCTGTTTTAATGTATGTCCCTCTGTAGTCACTTCCTTTCACCTCTGGTGCAGACTGAAATTATTAGGGGAAATGGGATGTCTAGTTAGTTGCGCAACTAAATGCATTCAACTGAAATTTGTCTTCTGATTTTTAACCCAACCCTTCTGAATCAGAGAGGTGTGGGGGGCTGCCTTGAAGAGAAACTTCAGGATTTTGACAATGAGGCTTTTTTTTTAATCTACTTCCCTGGAGTCTGAACTCGTGAATACCATTTTTATGTCTCCGTATGAAGTTAGAGTTAGCTCAATGGCTGGAAGTTTATGGGTATCTGGTAGCACAGGGCTCTCCAACCCTGGTCCTAGAGAGCTTCCATCCTGTAGGTTTTCACTCCAACCCTAATCTATCACACCTGACTCTAATAATTAGCTGGTTGATAAACTGAATCGGGTTAGTTACAACTGGGGTTGGACCTACAGGATGGTAGCACTCCAGGAGCAGGGTTGGATAGGCCTGTGCTAGCGGATACTCATAGACGTCCAGCCATTGCGCTAACGTACGTTAGCATTGGATCACGAAACTACAACTTCCTTCATACTGGATGCATAACATAAAAATGGTATCATGAGTTCATCTGACTCTGGGGAAGAAAATAAACGGCCTCGTTACCAAAATCCCGAAGTATCCCTTTAATCGACGTCCATGTCATCGGCGCCCAGGGAGCAGTTGTTGTTAGGATGCATGATGCCATAATACACTAGTAAATTATATCATCCTACTGTACCTATCTCATTGTTTCCATGAAGTGATGATGACATTTGTTTAAGTAACACATGTTTTAGGCTGTGACGAGTTCTCCACATTGCTTTCACCTATCCCAGTAGTTTGAGAATGGGATCTCTGGTGTAGAGGCTAGGAGCTGAAAGAGAACCATGCCTTTTTCAGGTTACTACCCAGTGTCCACCAAACAACCCCCATCTCCCATTTCATCTGTCAGTGATGCTTAGAAAATCTTCCACAAAATAGTTTGTTGAATTCACAACTTGAGCCTAATGTATTCAGCGAGAGGATGTAATGCTATTTTCTAATCGTCTGACGTCAGCAGGGCTCTCTGAAGTGTGGCCTCCAGCTAGAAAAGAACATGAATGATTACCATCACTCTTCCTTTCTCTCTGACTGAGACTGCTGGCGGGTCCCAGCAGACTGGCTGTTGTGACGTGGTGTTAGTTTGCACGTGCCTACTACTAGGCTTGGACCAGTCCAGTTCTTCCTGTGGGAAAAGGCCCAGCCCTCCAGACTTCAGCGCACTCTTCTCTTTACGCTAGCTCCCTGACAGATGGCCTCCACTATTTACTTATGGACTAAACCAAACAAGCACTGCTCACTGCTAGACTCCTGCCTTAGCCCCCACACAGCCTTAGGGCATCTAAATCCCTCCAGCCCAGGGAATATAGTTGTGAGAGCTGATCTACAGCTATTATGTGGTGTTTGCTGCCATCTACAGTGTAAGTTCATAAACGGCCTCTAATGTAATGTTGTAACCATACATCTCTTATGACTGAAAATAACTTCTAGACATCAGGACTGCGATTACTCACCACGGACGAGCAGAATCCTCTTTTTCTTTTCACAACTCTGACGAGCCCGACGCAAAGGATACGCTGCTTCCTCGGGAACAGGCCCCGATCCACGTGAAGAGGAGGCTGAGAAAGAGGGGTCGAAGGTGCGCCTGCCTTCTGAGAATTCGCAGGCAATCAAATAAACCCCCACTTCCCTCCATTCTGCTAGCAAACGTGCAATCTTAGGACAATAAAATCAATGAGTTACACAGAAGATTGAACTACCAACGGGACATTAAAAACAAACATCTTATGTTTCACGGAGTAGTGGCTGAATGACAACGACAACATCAACATACAGCTGGCTGGTTATATGATGTAACAGCAGGATAGAACAGCGGCGTCGGGTAAGACGAGGGGTGGTGGTCTATGTATTTCTGTAAACAACAGCTGGTGCACGATATCTAAGGAAGTCTCAAGCTATTGCTCACCTGAGTATCTCATGATAAGCTGTAGACCACACAACCTACCGAGAGAATTCTCATCTATATTCTTTGTAACTGTTTACATGCCACCACAGTCAGAGGCTGGCACTAAGACAGCATTGAATGAGCTGTATTCCGCCATAAGCAAGCAAGAAAACGCTCACCCTGAGGCGGCGCTCCTAGTAGCCGGGGACTTTAATGCAGGGAAACTTAAATCCGTTTGACCAAATTTCTATCAGCCTGTTAAATGTGCAACCAGAGGAAAAAGAACTCTGGACCACCTATATTCCACACACAGAGACGCATACAAAGCTCTCCCTCGCCCTCCATTTGGCAAATCTGTGAAAAAGACCTTTAAACAGGTCAACATTCACAAGGCTGCAGGGCCAGACAGATTACTAGGACGTGTACTGCGAGCATGCTCTTAACAACTGACAAACTTCCGGCGCCGACAGAGATGGCCGCCTCGCTTCGCGTTCCTAGGAAACTATGCAGTTTTTTGTTTTTTTACGTGTTATTTCTTACACTAGTACCCCAGGTCATCTTAGGTTTCATTACATACAGCCGAGAAGAACTACTGAATATAAGATCAGCGTCAACTCACCATCAGTACGACCAAGAATATGTTTTTCGCGATGCGGATCCTGTGTTCTGCCTTACAACCAGTGTAACGGAGTGGATTACATGCAGCGACCCAAAAAAACGACTCAGAAAAAGAGGGAAACGAAGCGGTCTTCTGGTCAGACTCCGGAGACGGGCACATCGTGCACCACTCCCTAGCATTCTTCTTGCCAATGTCCAGTCTCTTGACAACAAGGTTGATGAAATCCGAGCAAGGGTAGCATTCCAGAGGGACATCAGAGACTGTAACGTTCTTTGCTTCACGGAAACATGGCTAACTGGAGAGACGCAATCCGAAGCAGTGCAGCCAGCGGGTTTCTCCACGCATCGCGCCGACAGAAACGAACATCTTTCTGGTAAGAAGAGGGGCGGGGGCGTATGCCTCATGGCCAACGTGACATGGTGTGATGAAAGAAACATACAGGAACTCAAATCCTTCTGTTCACCTGATTTAGAATTCCTCACAATCAAATGTAGACCGCATTATCTACCAAGAGAATTCTCTTCGATTATAATCACAGCCGTATATATCCCCCCAAGCAGACACATTGATGGCTCTGAACGAACTTTATTTAACTCTCTGCAAACTGGAAACGATTTATCCGGAGGCTGCATTCATTGTAGCTGGGGATTTTAACAAGGCTAATCTGAAAACAAGACTCCCTAAATTTTATCAGCATATCGATTGCGCAACCAGGGGTGGAAAGACCCTGGATCATTGTTACTCTAACTTCCGCGACGCATATAAGGCCCTGCCCCGCCCCCTTTCGGAAAAGCTGACCACGACTCCATTTTGTTGATCCCTGCCTACAGACAGAAACTAAAACAAGAAGCTCCCACGCTGAGGTCTGTCCAACGCTGGTCCGACCAAGCTGACTCCACACTCCAAGACTGCTTCCATCACGTGGACTGGGAAATGTTTCGTATTGCGTCAGATAACAACATTGACGAATACGCTGATTCGGTGTGCGAGTTCATTAGAACGTGCGTTGAAGATGTCGTTCCCATAGCAACGATTAAAACATTCCCTAACCAGAAACCGTGGATTGATGGCAGCATTCGTGTGGAACTGAAGGCGCGAACCACTGCTTTTAATCAGGGCAAGGTGTCTGGTGACATGACTGAATACAAACAGTGCAGCTATTCCCTCCGCAAGGTTATCAAACAAGCTAAGCGCCAGTACAGAGACAAAGTAGAATCTCAATTCAACGGCTCAGACACAAGAGGCATGTGGCAGGGTCTACAGTCAATCACGGACTACAGGAAGAAACCCAGCCCAGTCACGGACCAGGATGTCTTGCTCCCAGGCAGACTAAATAACTTTTTGCCCGCTTTGAGGACAATACAGTGCCACTGACACGGCCTGCAACGAAAACATGCGGTCTCTCCTTCACTGCAGCCGAAGTGAGTAAGACATTTAGACGTGTTAACCCTCGCAAGGCTGCAGGCCCAGACGGCATCCCCAGCCGCGCCCTCAGAGCATGCGCAGACCAGCTGGCCGGTGTGTTTACGGACATATTCAATCAATCCCTATACCAGTCTGCTGTTCCCACATGCTTCAAGAGGGCCACCATTGTTCCTGTTCCCAAGAAAGCTAAGGTAACTGAGCTAAACGACTACCACCCCGTAGCACTCACATCCGTCATCATGAAGTGCTTTGAGAGACTAGTCAAGGACCATATCACCTCCACCCTACCTGACACCCTTGACCCACTCCAATTTGCTTACCGCCCAAATAGGTCCACAGACGATGCAATCTCAACCACACTGCACACTGCCCTAACCCATCTGGACAAGAGGAATACCTATGTGAGAATGCTGTTCATCGACTACAGCTCGGCATTCAACACCATAGTACCCTCCAAGCTCGTCATCAAGCTCGAGACCCTGGGTCTCGACCCCGCCCTGTGCAACTGGGTACTGGACTTCCTGACGGGCCGCCCCCAGGTGGTGAGGGTAGGCAACAACATCTCCTCCCCGCTGATCCTCAACACTGGGGCCCCACAAGGGTGCGTTCTGAGCCCTCTCCTGTACTCCCTGTTCACCCACGACTGCGTGGCCATGCACGCCTCCAACTCAATCATCAAGTTTGCGGACGACACAACAGTGGTAGGCTTGATTACCAATAACGACGAGACGGCCTACAGGGAGGAGGTGAGGGCCCTCGGAGTGTGGTGTCAGGAAAATAACCTCACACTCAACGTCAACAAAACTAAGGAGATGATTGTGGACTTCAGGAAACAGCAGAGGGAACACCCCCATCCACATCGATGGAACAGTAGTGGAGAGGGTAGCAAGTTTTAAGTTCCTCGGCATACACATCACAGACAAACTGAATTGGTCCACTCACACAGACCGCATCGTGAGGAAGGCGCAGCAGCGCCTCTTCAACCTCAGGAGGCTGAAGAAATTTGGCTTGTCACCAAAAGCACTCACAAACTTCTACAGATGCACAATCGAGAGCATCCTGGCGGGCTGTATCACCGCCTGGTATGGCAACTGCACCGCCCTCAACCGTAAGGCTCTCCAGAGGGTAGTGAGGTCTGCACAACGCATCACCGGGGGCAAACTACCTGCCCTCCAGGACACCTACACCACCCGATGCTACAGGAAGGCCATAAAGATCATCAAGGACATCAACCACCCGAGCCACTGCCTGTTCACCCCGCTATCATCCAGAAGGCGAGGTCAGTACAGGTGCATCAAAGCTGGGACCGAGAGACTGAAAAACAGCTTCTATCTCAAGGCCATCAGACTGTTAAACAGCCACCACTAACATTGAGTGGCTACTGCCAACACACTGTCAATGACACTGACTCTACTCCAGCCACTTTAATCATGGGAATTGATGGGAAATGATGTAAATATATCACTAGCCACTTTAAACAATGCTACCTTATATAATGTTACTTACCCTACATTATTCATCTCATATGCATACGTAGATACTGTACTCTATATCATCGACTGCATCCTTATGTAATACATGTATCACTAGCCACTTTGTTTACATACTTATCTCATATGTATATACTGTACTCGATATCATCTACTGTATCTTGCCTATGCTGCTCTGTACCATCACTCATTCATATATCCTTATGTACATATTCTTTATCCCCTTACACTGTGTATAAGACAGTTTTTTTGGAATTGTTAGTTAGATTACTTGTTCGTTATTACTGCATTGTCGGAACTAGAAGCACAAGCATTTCGCTACACTCGCATTAACATCTGCTAACCATGTGTATGTGACAAATAAAATTTGATTTGATTTGAGAAAAAAAAAGTCTCTTCACTGACATTTTCAACCTCTTCCGAGTATGTAATACCAACATGTTTTAAGCAGACCACCAAGGGTAGGTAACAACACATCTGCCACGGTGATCCTCAACACGGGGGCCCCTCAGGGGTGTGCGTGCTCAGTCCCTTCCTGTACTCCCTGTTCACTCATGACTGCACGACTCCAACACCATCATTATATTTGCCGATGACACAGTAGTGGTAGGCCTGATCAATGACGAGACGGCCTATAGGGAGGAGAGCAGAGACCTGGCCGTGTGGTGCCAGGACAACAACCTCTCCCTCAACGTGATCAAGACAGGAGATGATTGTGGACTACAGGAAAAAGAGGACAGAGCACACCCCCGTTTTCATCGACGGGGCTGCAGTGGAGCAGGTTGAGAGCTTCAAGTTCCTTGGTGTCCACATCACCAACAAACTAACATGGTCCAAGCACACCAAGACAGTCGTGAAGAGGGCAAGACAAAACCTATTCCCAATCAGAAGGTTCTACAGCTGCACCATCGAGAGCATCACTGCCTGGTATGGCAACTGATCGGCCTCCGACTGCAAGGCACTACGGAGCGTAGTGCGAACGGCCCAGTACATCACTGGGGCCACGCTTCCTGCCATCCAGGACCTCTATACCAGGCGGTATCAGAGGAAGGCCCTAAAAATGGTCAGACTCCACCCTAGTCATAGACTGTTCTCTCTGCTACCGCACGGCAAGAGGTACCGGAGCGCCAAGTCTAGGTCCAAGAGGCTTCTAAACAGCTTCTACCCCCAAGCCATAAGACTCTTGAACATCTAGTCAAATGGCTACCCAGACTATTTGCATTGCCCCCCACCCCATCTGTTGTCATCTATGCATAGTCACTTTAATAACTCTACCTACATGTACATACTACCTCAAATAACCGGTGCCCCCGCACATTGACTCTGTATCGGTACCCGCCTGTATATAGTCTCGCTATTATTATTTCACTGCTGCTCTTTAATTACTTGTTACTTTTATCTCTTATTCTTATGTATTTTTTTTAAACTGCATTGTTGGTTAGGGGCTTGTAAGTAAGCATTTCACTGTAAGGTCTACCTGTTGTATTCGGCGCATGTGACAAATACAATTTGGTGTGAGATGATTAGTTTGTGTGTGAGTCAGCCCTAACTTTCCTTCTGTGTTGTGGTCTCCAGATGTTCATCATTGACCAGGCCGACGGGAACAGTTGCTCTCTGAATGAGTTCACCATCACTGGCTCTACTTACGCACCTGAAGGAGAAGTGTAAGTACCAAATACTCTCTTAACGCCAGTCCGTTTAAGAGACAATTATTTATTTACTACCAACTCCATGAAACGTTGGATGGAGTTAATCTTGTCTCCTGGCCTGTGTGTCTCCCTCCAGGTACCAGGATGGCAGACTAGTGAAGTCCTCTGCGTATGATGGTCTAGTGGAGATTGCCACCATCTGTGCCCTGTGCAATGACTCCTCTCTAGACTTCAATGAGGTCTGTGTGCCTGACTGCCTATCTCCTTAATATGGATCATTAAAGGATGTTGAGTAGCGTTGACTGGCTTATGTTTGTGTTGTCAGGCCAAAGGTGTGTATGAGAAGGTTGGCGAGGCTACAGAGACGGCTCTCACCTGCCTGGTGGAGAAGATGAATGCGTTTGACACCGATGTCAAAGGCCTGACCAAGATCGACAGGGCCAACGCCTGCAACTCTGTATGTACACTAACTTCAACCATTGAACAATTAAATGGTGTGGTACTCCACAGCCAGTTGTTAGCAGGTTTTCTGAGTGGTGTGTTGTCTGTCAGGTGATCATGCAACTGATGAAGAAGGAATTCACCCTGGAGTTCTCCAGAGACAGGAAGTCCATGTCTGTGTACTGCACCCCCAACAAGGCCCGCTCCTCACTTGGAAAGATGTTTGTCAAGGTATCCCCACATTTTTATAAACTGCTATGTTTGACTCACATTGAACCTAGTGTTTTTAAGTCACCCATGTTTTGAATCTGTGTGTCAACCTTTAAAACACTTTAATCCCCACAGGGTGCCCCCGAGGGAGTTATTGACAGATGTACTCATGTCAGAGTGGGCACCTGCAAGGTTGCCATGACCCCAGGAATCAAAGAGAGGATCATGTCTACGATCCGTGGGTACGGGACTGGGCGTGACACCCTGCGCTGCCTGGCTCTGGCCACCCGGGACACCCCACCCAGGAAGGAGGACATGGTGCTGGTTGATTGTGCCCGCTTCGTTGATTATGAGGTGAGCACTACTCATCACCACTGCATAGAGTAGGAGTTGACAGGCATTTTGCTAAAAGGCATTTGTTATGTGTAGATACTATATCTAACTTATACTGCTGGATCCTATTAATATCATATGAAGACAAATATAAATGCAACATGTAAAGTGGTCCCATGTTTCTTGAGCAGAAATAAGAGGCCTGAAGTTTCTCATACGCATAAAAAGCTTATTTCTTTCAAATGTTGTGCTCAAACTTGTTTACCTCCCTGTTGGTGAGAATTTCACCTTTGCCAAGATAATCCCATCCACCTGACAGGTGTGGCATATCAAGAAGCTGATTAAACAGCATGATCATTACACAGGTGCACCTTGTGCTGGGGACAATAAAAGCCCAATTTAAAATGTGCAGTTTTGGCACATAACACAATGCCACAGAAATCTCATGTTTTGAGAGTGTGTAATTGGCATGCTGACTGCAGGAATGTCCACCATAGCTGTTGCCAGAGAATTTCATGTTAATTTCACTACCATAAGCTGCCTCCGTCATTTTAGAGAATTTGGCAGTACGTCCAACCGGCCTCACAACCGCAGACCATAAGTAACCACGCCAGCCCAGGACCTCCACATCCGGCTTCGTCACCAGCGGTGTCGTCTGAGACCAGCCACCCGGACAGCTGATGAAACTGGGTTTGCACAACCAAAGTATTTCTGTCAGAAACCGTCTCAAGGAAGCTCATCTGCATGCTAGTCGTCCTCACCAGGTTCTTAACCCGAATGCAGTTCGGCGTCATAACCGACCTCAGTGGCCAAATGCTCACTTTCGATGGAGAAGTGTGCTCTTCAAGTATTAATCCCGGTTTCAACTGTACCAGGCAGATAGCATGTATGGCATCGTGTGGGCAAGCCGTTTGCTGATGTGAACAGAGTGCCCCGTAGTGGTGGTGGGGTTATGGTAAGGGCAGGCATAAGCTAAAGACAACGAACACAATTGCATATTATTGATGGTAATTTGAATGCACAGAGATACCGTGATGAGATCCTAAGGCCCATTGTCGTGCCATTCATCCGCCACCATTTCAGCATGATAATGCACAGTTCAATGCCGCAAGGTTCTGTACACAATTCCTGGAAGCTGAAAATGTCCCTCACCATTGAGCACGTTTGGAATGCTCTGGTCCGAAATGTTTGACAGCGTATTCCAGTTCTCGACAATATCCAGCAACTTCGCACTGCCATTTCATAGGCCACAATCAACAGCCTGATCAACTGTATTCGAAGGAGATGTGTTGTGCTGCGTGAGGCAAATGGTGGTCACACCAGATACTGACTGGTTTTCTGATCTGGGCCCTTACTTCTTTTTCAAAAGGATCTGTGACCAACAGATATCTGTATTCCCAGTCATGTAAAATCCATAGATTAGGGCCTAATGAATTTATTTAAATTGACTGATTTCCTTAAATGAACTGTAACTCAATAAAACTTGTGGCATGTTTCCGTTTTTATATTTTTGTTCAGTGTAGCATAACTTTTGGATGTATTGTGCAAAGTTCTAGTAGGAACCCTGATGGTGACTCTGTTTTTGTGTTTCTCTGCCCAGGCTGACCTGACCTTCGTGGGCTGCGTTGGCATGCTGGACCCTCCCAGGACCGAGGTGGCTGCCTCCATCAAGCTGTGTCGCCTAGCCGGCATCCGCGTCATCATGATCACCGGCGACAACAAGGGCACTGCCGTGGCCATCTGCCACCGTATCGGCATCCTGGGTGAGGAAGACGACGTGGACAAAATGGCGTTCACTGGCCGCGAGTTTGACGACCTGTCCCTTCAGGCCCAACGCGATGCTGTTATCAACGCCCGCTGCTTCGCCCGTGTCGAGCCCTCCCACAAGTCCAAGATCGTTGAGTTCCTGCAGGCCATGGACGAGATCACAGCCATGGTACACTGACCCCCCCCCACTCACATCCTTACTGTACATGCAAAGCTGTTATATCTATTACTGTTATCCACCCTTAAGTATCTGTTGTTTCTCCCACAGACGGGTGATGGAGTGAACGATGCTCCTGCCTTGAAGAAGGCAGAGATTGGAATCGCCATGGGCTCTGGCACTGCCGTGGCCAAGTCAGCCTCTGAGATGGTCCTGGCCGATGACAACTTTTCTTCCATCGTGGCGGCTGTGGAGGAGGGCAGGGCCATCTACAACAACATGAAACAGTTCATCCGCTACCTCATCTCCTCCAATGTGGGAGAGGTCGTCTGGTGAGTCTGTCATTTACGTACCTCCTCCTGCCAAAGTGATGTCTCTAGTGGTTTTATGGTGCTCCTGTGGAGGTTAATGCTGTTTCTCTATGGGGGCAGTATCTTCCTGACGGCTGCTCTGGGCTTCCCTGAGGCTCTGATCCCCGTTCAGCTGCTGTGGGTCAACCTGGTGACAGATGGTCTCCCTGCCACCGCACTGGGCTTCAACCCCCCAGACCTGGACATCATGAACAAGCCCCCCCGCAGTGCAAAGGAGCCCCTCATCTCCGGATGGCTCTTCTTCAGATACCTGGCCATCGGCTGTGAGTTAATGGGACTGTTGTGCTTTGTTTCCAATTCTATATCAGATAGCTCAATCTTAACATTTTCTCAAGCTCACTGCTAGTGGCATACCCTGCCACATACTGTTCTTGTTAACCTCTCTGCCTGTCCATTGTCTTCCTAGTTATAGAACTAGTCTGTCCCACAGTCAGTCAGCTGTGTCTCTGTCCTCAGGCTATGTGGGAGCTGCCACAGTGGGAGCCGCTACCTGGTGGTTCGTGGCTGCTGAGGATGGCCCTATGATCTCTCTGTACCAGCTGGTGAGACTAACGCCTAGATGTCAGCTTTACTGTCCAAATGGTGTTTTACCTCCCAGCCTTTCTTATGTCTCTTGTGTCTGACTCCTCCCCCCACAGAGCCACTTCCTGCAGTGTTCCCCTGACAACCCTGACTTCTCAGACCTGGAGTGTCATGTGTTTGAGTCCCCCTACCCCATGACCATGGCCCTGTCTGTGCTTGTCACCATTGAGATGTGCAATGCCCTTAACAGGTGAGTCTCCTGCAGTGACATTTCTTTCATCCTCAAAAATCATTTGCATTCAGTGGAGGACAGCTCCAACTTTTGTAAGTACAAGAATAGAATATAGAGTTTTGACTAATCTGATCCACAATGTGACCTTCTCCCAGCCTGTCAGAGAACCAGTCCCTGCTGCGTATGCCTCCCTGGGAGAACATCTGGCTGCTGGGGGCCATCTGCCTCTCCATGTCCCTCCACTTCCTCATCCTCTATGTGGAGCCACTGCCCGTAAGTCAGCTTTACTTATATCAACCAGGTCAATCTATAGGTTCCCCATGTTCACGCTCTTTCCATCCCTCATTCTCCTCCTCTATCTCTCCAGGTCATCTTCCAGATCACCCCTCTGGACCTGACCCAGTGGCTGGTGGTGCTGAAGATCTCCCTGCCCGTCATCCTGCTGGATGAGCTGCTAAAGTTCGTGGCCAGGAACTACCTGGAACCCGGTAACCAGCCAGAGTCTAAGTCAGCCAGCAAAGGCTGGTCCCTCTCTGCATGCACAGAGGGCATCTCCTGGCCCTTTGTGGGCATCACCCTCCCCCTGGTGCTGTGGCTCTACAGCATCGACACTAACGTGTCTGCCCTGTTCTGGTCCTGACTACACCATACAACCCTCCCAGTGCACCAGTGTGAGTGGAGATTAACACACGTCTAACAAAATCCCCCATTAACCAGGATCAACTACAACAACCACATCAACTGCAGTGCGATCTCAAGTCAACATTTGTACCTGTGTTGATGACAGATGTAATCTGTGAGCCCTCTGCTGGTTCGTCTCCAGGACATTTTCACCATTCCGCTTTTTTATTCATATTTTTAATGCTTTTTGTTTGTCATTTGGCCATGTCTTTAATTTAATATCAAGCTTTTGGTTATTTTTTTTGCTCCCCATTCTTTTTGAACAGGCATAAAAAAAATCTGCTATTTAGGAGCTGTTCTGTGTACAGAGAATTAACACTATTTTATCAAAATTAAGATTTTTGTAGCTTTGGGAAGGCGGGGGGGCAGCGCACAGAACTCAAAACGTTTCACTTGTTTTCAGTGTGAACTTTGACCTCTGAAGAACTTGTAGATAACTATGCTGTGCCATAACTGTAAGGACCATCATTTGCACTGAATCAGAAGTCTGTACCAAAACTGCATGTATTCTGCCCAGGCATGAATAACGGGGATTTCTTCACCAAATTAATGATTGTTCGTTCCCCTGTTTGCTTTTTTTGTGTTTATTTTCTGCTCTAGTCAGAGCACAGCTACCTCAATGCTATTGATATCACAATTGATTACTACCTGTTTTCCTCAGTAAGCTTTTCATAAACATTGTCATATTGAGTGTTGAGGTATGCGCCATTTTGCTTGTGAATAAGGAAATCTAGAGCCCTCATTTGCCTTTTTATGTTGCTTTTTTAAAGTTAATCTGTGTTCTTTTGATGTTCCTTGAGGGAGGTTAGGAGAAATATGTAAATGTTACCTTAGTTCAGTTCAAAGCAGTTTTTTGTAATATAGACAAGCCTGTCGTTAAACACGTTTACTTGAACACAATATATTCTGTCTTTTCATTAAGGTTAACTTTTTTATGTTTGGTCTTCATTTATGGACACTGTAGTGTCTTATTACAATAATTCTATAGATTAAGTATTGTGCATATACTGTACTTTATGTATAAACACACCAAGTGGTGGATGCTTTGATGGGATTGTTGTGGTCAGCACTCCCTATTGGGGTGGATCACTAAGCAGACTGCTTTGGCCATAGTATATAGGCCCAATGCTAAAATGACTGGCTTGTAGAAGAGTCTGTACATATAACACAATAGTATCTATGGGTATAGAGTTTTAAAGATGCTCCATAACTTTTACACTAGTTTTACTTGAGCGTGTTTTAGAAACACTGTAGGTAATGGGTATTCCTAGAAAGCATGCTTTTCCCAATACCATGCCAGTAAATGCTTGAGTGTTCTTAAACCTAACTGCTATTTCTTCCAATCAGTGGTGCAAAGAATACCCAATTGTCATACTTGAGTAAAAGTCTAAAAGTATTTGATTTTAAATACACTTTTACTTTTGATATGTAAGTATATCATTTAAAATCGCTTATTATGCAAACCAGATGGCACAATTGTTTTTATTTACAGATAGCCAGGGTCACACTCCAACACTCATTTACAAATGAAGCGTTTGTGTTTAGTGAGTCTGCCAGATCAGAGGCAGTAGGGTGTGTCAATTGGACCATTTTCGGTCCTACTAAGCTATCAAAACTTGAATGAGTATTTTGGGGTGTCAAGGAAAATGTATTGAGGAAAAACTACAATTTTCTTTAGGGATGTAGTGAAGTAAAAGTTGACATAAATAGTAAAGTACAGATACACACACAAATTTTTGCTTAAGTACTTTACACCACTGAATGTCTTACTGCATTTATTCCTATCTTTCTGTTTGCACGTGGCATGGCCCTAGACATGACTGTAGGAAATGAAGCAGTAGATGACCTCATGGCTTTCTGTTCACCATGCCTTTTTAAATTCCCAGTGAGAGAGACATGTCTCTGTTTGCATCTTTGCTTTTTTGACCTATGCCTTGTTTCTGTCTGTCCTATGATTGATTTGGTTTCTCCCTGTCTTTCTCTCTCCTCTCTGCAGCTAGTGCCGTGTAAGCCTGCTCCTCCTATAAATCCCTTGTAGGAACTGCTTTAGTGTTGTGCATGTGTTTTGAGCAGCACATCTTCCAAGACCTGCATGTCAATAAAGAAGAGCTATCAAGACATGATTGATACATTTCATAAGCAATTACATGACAAAGTAATCAAATGGTATATATTTTTTAACTGAATGGGTATAAATGTTTTTGGAATCAAATGAACCAATCCCAGGTCCCTCCATCCTCACTACATGAAGAGCCATAGGCTGCGTTTACACATGACAGCCCATTTCTGATCTTTTGCCCAATTATTGGCAAAAGTAAAAAATATCAGAATTGGAATGCCTGTGTAAATGCAGCCTTCAAACTAGACACACAGTTCCTATGTTATCTTAATGTACACTTCCATGACGCATGTCCTCTGAAGCAGCCATTTTATCAGATGTGTAATAATTAATGTATTGATAAATTAAATGGACAATAGTACAAATGTTATCTTTTCCTACGGAACTCTTTTTGGGGGTGTAAAATAACCAAATAGAATTTTCTTTGCGCTGTAATGTGCAACATTTTTGAAGCATCTGGGAAGGCGGAGATGTGGCGATAGATTCATTACCCTGAAAGGAAGTCAGTCGCTTCAATGGCACACGTGTGCCAAACTCATTTCAGAGCTGACGATTGTATAGTCATGACTTGTGGTTTCAGGTAAATAAAGCAATTCTACATTAATATGTGGCCGATCTTCTATATGCCAGATTGGAGATGTGTATTCATTTGAAGCTACCTTGCTTCTAGCCTAAATACAAGGCTGTTTTAGAGCAGTATTTCCCAACTCCAGTCCTTGTACCCTCAACGGCACACATTTTAGCCCCAGACAAGCAAACTTGATTCAACTTGTCAACTAATCATCAAGCCCTCAATTAATTGAATCACATGCATTTGTCTGGGGGTACTGGAGGACGAGTTGACTAGAACTGTTACTCAAGTCACTAATAATAATTTACCACAAACTTCAATAAAATGTCAGGGCATGAGACCAGACGTCATGATTTTATATCTCCTACACACACACACACACACACACACACACACACACGGTTAAACATCTGCATTGGAAAACTAACATTACTTTGCAAAGAATATGTCAAATTAAATGACCCCATGATTGACACACAGGTCTTAAGTTGCCTGATTATTCAGAAGGGAAAGTATGTCACAAGTTTCACATCAATATGTGTTAATACATGCAAATATTACAAACAAAAAAAGAATAATTTCAATGATTACTGGCTTCAGATTATCTTGTGTTAACCCAACAAACAAGGAAACTCCGGGGCCATGGCCCAACAATCCTGTATAGCCTCTACTCTTGGACCCCTGATGGGTATGAAATAGGTTAGTAACGTTCATTTTCACCTACCAACTAATCAGTGATTGCAAAGGGAAGGAGACGTGGAATGGCAGGTTATAATTTTGGGCTGCTGGGTTGTAAAATGCATCCTCCCCAAACCTCAGTGGCTGCTATGATGACGTCTATAACCCTGAGATGGGGCTTTATACACCTGTATCTTGTATACACCCATATAGAGTCCCCCGGAACATTATATCAGGAACCCATGATGCCCATGTGTGGCATATTCCCACAGCCCCCCGCTGTGCACCTGGCGTCTCTGCAGTGGGCCTGGGTCACTGCATGCCAAACCACTGCTCCTGGTCTGCCCACTGGGCTGCCTCACTGTCACTACCTTCCAGCTCTCCATCCTCCCCGCTGCCCTCCATGTCATCTCCATCCAGCTCCACAGTGGCATCAGCAGGGCTCTCCTCCTTCTCCATCTTCT
This sequence comes from Oncorhynchus tshawytscha, assembly GCF_018296145.1. Lineage (NCBI taxonomy): Eukaryota > Metazoa > Chordata > Actinopteri > Salmoniformes > Salmonidae > Oncorhynchus > Oncorhynchus tshawytscha. Next base: position 23,306,302 of record NC_056432.1, read on the forward strand.
GCATTCCTTCCAGAGACTTCTGGTCATTCGGGTCCAGGCTGAAAGACAGATGATAGAGAAACATGTGCAGTCTCAAGAACGAAGTGCACCATTTACATATTTGAGAAAAGGTAGGCCTAAGAGCGACACTGCATTAACATTTCATGAGTTGTGTAAAACCCTGGACTTGGGTGTAACATTACCTAAGTGCTATGCTGTATTGGTCCATAGCCTCTTGGTAATCATTGACCGCCACCAAGAAATCCCCCAGCATCCTGTGCAGCACACAGTCGCTCTGATTGGCCAAGGCATTCCTGAGAAGAGCAATCCCTTCCTCGTATTTCTGTTCCCGACCTTAAATGGGAAAACAAACACAATATCAACTCTTGTCCCCAACATCTTCGGTAAAAGAAAAATGACAAAATACAATGGTTCTAAATCTACAGCAAAACATCTACAGCAAAACAACTAATAGAACTTCAGGGTTTGCTACCAAGCCACATACTTAGCAGTTCTGCCTTCTTGACCACAGCCTTGGTGTAGTCAGGCCTCTGGGCTAGCGCCTTGTCCAGCAGGGTTTTGGCCTTCTCCTGGGTCACAGGGTCCTCCAGGCAGACTGTAGCCAGGATGGTCAGAGTCTGGGCATTCGCTCCCAGGGTCTTATAGATGTTATTGGCCATCCCCATTGCCTCTCGAATCCCATTGGATGCCAGGTAACAGTCAATCAGACCTGGGGACAGAGAAGGCTCATGACTAACTCAATACTAGTAACAAAACAAAAAACAACATCTGATGTTGCAGCTTTATGTGGGGGCAGTTCAAGAAGAAAACAGATGTTCATTACAATGATGCGATCAGAACAAGAAGGTCCCCTTGCCTTCATAGCAGTCCAGACGGCAGGGCGCCAGGCGCATGGCCTCTCTGAAGTGGATGATGGCCTCCTGCACTCGGCCCATGTTTCTCAGTGCTGCCCCTTTCAGGAGGAGGGCTTGCACACTGTTGCTGTTCAGCTGGATGGCCTTGGCACCCAGGTAGAGGGCCCGGGAGTAGCGCTTACTGTAGAAGCTGTGACATCTGAGCCACCAAAAACCAGATTGGTAGGAACATGTATTTAGCCACTTTGTTCTTGGGGACCTTCAATGCAGAAATGTTTTGGTACCCTTCCCCAGATCTGTGCCTCGGCACAATCCTGTCTCGTAGCTCTACAAACAATTCCTTCGACCTCATGGCTTGGTTTCTGCTCTGACATGCCCTGTCAACTGTGGGACCTTATATAGACAAGATTTGGAAAGGCACAAACCTGTCCAATCAATTAAATTTACCACAGGTGGAGTTGTAGAAACATCTCAAGGATGATCAATGGAAACAGGATGCACCCGAGCTCAATTTTGAGTCTCATAGCAAAGGGTCTGAATCCTTATGTAAATAAGTTTTTTTTTTTTTTTTTATACATATGCAACAATTTCTAAAAACCTGTTTTCACTTTGTCATTATGGGGGTATTGTGAATTGATGAGGTAAAAAAAAATGTTTTTAATCCATTTTAGAATAAGGCTGTAACCTAACAAAATTTAGAAAAAGTCAAGGTGGTCTGAATACTTTCCGAATGCACTGTATAGTGAGCAATATGTTTGGAACATCGAATTGCAATACATATACAATCATGAGAATCGCAACAGATATCGTATCAGCACCTAAGTATCGTGATTATCTTGGCAATTCCCAGCCGTATTACCCAGATATGACCCAGGGCTCTGCATGCTGGTCTGAGATGTTGAACAGCCTTCCTCCCAGGACCTCAACGTCCTCCAGGTGCCCCTCACGTGCCATAAGGTAGCCATATACATCCATGCCTGACAGTAAGTAAAGACAACATAACTGAATTAGTTCAACTATAAATAAAAACCTAATAGTTAATGTCTTAGATAAGAATCGCTAGACTGGCTTAGTGAGTCCTAGGAAACTGATTTATTTAGTCAGTGATGGGTTTTCTGATGTCTGCTGTCCAGCACCTTTGATCAGATAAGGGTCCAGCATCTGGGCCTGCTCAAACTTCAGGATGGAGTTCTTTGTGTCACCTGCCCTGAAGTACACATCTGCCAGGCTCACCAGCAGGTCCACATTGTCACGCATTAGAGACTTCTTCTCCAGGGAGCTGAGAAGGAGAATCAGGAAACACAACACCCAGAATGAGAGCCATAGTTTAACAACACCGGAGATTATGATTCATGAAATGAATAACACTCCCATGGTGGGATGAGGAACTGGTCTGCTCACCGGATAGAGTTGATTGCTCTGTGGTTGTCCCCTGCATGTATGAAGGCATAGGATTTGATCCACACAGAGAGCCACTCCAGGTTGGGAAGACTCTGGATCACATCCATAGTCATGGACGCCACCTCAGCACCCTTCACTGACAGAGACAGGAGACCTACAACAGACACGAGTTAAAAGAACCCTTCGAAATGAAGAGCACAACAACATGGGATTTTGGCATGTCTGTGTGACGCACTACAGAAACATCCCAGTAACTAGTCCACACCAATGATGGCATCCAGTGCCAAGGGACACTGTCTCAGGACCTCTTTGTAGCTTGTGACAGCAGAGCGTTCGTGTCCAGCCTTCCTGTACAGATTAGCCAGCATCATGTTGATCTGAGGAAAGATAAACAAATATGCAATTCGGGAATTCCTCACAAGAATCTGGGCTGCTTTACTTTATTGAAATAGTCATAAAACGGCACTGCAAGCTTGGGTGTCATTGAGAGAGGATGGGGCTTTCAGGAGGGGACCTCAAAACAGCAACCTACCTTTGGGGTTCTCTGTCTAGATGGAATCCCATCAAGCACTGCAATTGCATCCTTATCCAGCTTCAGGATGGTGTAGCACTCTGCAATCTTATACTTGACCTCAATCTCTGAGGGAAAACTCTGAAATAAAGAAAAATGGCATTTGGTCAATTCAGAAGGCAATGCACAATGTACCCTATTACAAATAGTCTGTAGAGCAGCTCAGTCAAATGTGCATTATTTTTAATGAATGACATGGATGCCTGTTGCTACAGCCAGATATGTTGTAATTGACAGAGTTGGGAGCCTTCCACACCTGTGACTGCAAGGAGGATGCAGTTCCCCCGGTAGATGGCCGCACTTTAGAAGTTTTGCTGAACACTTTCTTCTGCTGCAGTGCCATGTTGTACTTGCAAGCAGCATTACGGTACTCCTTGTCATGGAAGATGGCATCTGCATGATAAACCAGCAGCTGGTACTTCTGGGATGGTGAGAACAGTTCTCTGAAAGAACAGATGTGGTACATGCATCACCCTCTGGCATAGTATTTGTCTGACAATAACTATATGAAGTGGTCAAGGAAATTAGCAATCAACATATAAAATCTTTTCACAAATAGTCACATTATTAATCCAGATACAACTACACTGAACAAAAATGTAAAATGCAACATCTAAAGTGCTGGTCCTATGTCTCATGAGCTGATCCCAGAAATGTTCCATATGCACAAAAAGCTTATTTCCCTCAAATTTTGTGCACAAATGTGTTTAAATCGCAATTGGTGAGCATTTTACCCGTTGTCAAGATAATCTATTCACCTGACAGGTGTGGTGTATAAAAAAAACCTGAAAAAGAGCATGATCATTACACAGGTGCACCTTGTGCTGGGCACAAAAGGCCTGTGCTGTTTTGTCACGCAACAATACCACAGATGTCTCAAGTTGAGGGAGCATGGATATGGCATGCTGACTGTAGGACTGTCCACCAGAGCTGTTTCCAGATAATTTAATGTTAATTCCTCTACCATAAGCAACCTCCAACGTTGTAATAGAAAATTTGGCAGTACATCCAACCGGCCTCACAACCACAGACCATGTGTAACCACACCTGCCCAGGATCCTCAGTGAGTTAACCTGGCTCCCAAGTGGGTGGGCCTATGCCCTCCCACGCCCACTCGTGGCTGCGCCCCTGCCCAGTCATGTCAAATCCATAGATTATGGCCTAATGCATTTTTTTTTTCTATTTACTGATTTCCTTATATGAACTGCAACTCAGCAAAATCTTTGCGTTTATATTCTTGTTCAGTGTACATTTACACCCATCTTAAGCTAGTTGGCTTGCTAGCTAGATATAAATACTGCCAACTGCGTCCTTGTCAGCTTGGCTCGTGACGATAAGCAAGCATTGATTAGGACATGTGTTATCAATTGTACAGAATTATATGCTTTTGAAGATGATCGAACGGAGTGAATAACTAGTTAGGTAGCTAATACCTCAGAGGGATGTTCAGTAGCTAGCCAGCCAGCTAGCTAATACTATACTGTTACTTACGGATTGTTATTGCTCATTGTCAGCAGTAAACTACTAATTATCCGAACGTTTGAGTGAAGTCCCGCGGCGGCCATATCCCTCACATTATCTATGACGTTCATTTTGATGTAGTTTGATGGCTTGCTTTAAGATAAAAATCAAAAGTTTACGATTGCAGACAGGTAATTTACTTGCTAGCTATCATCATAAACTGCGATGTATTAAATATGGCGCCGTAAATTGAAGGACCATTCAATTGTTTTTCTTTTATAAAAACATATCATTGCTACGTGTCATAAATATTACATTTTTTTTTCTCCTCTGTATAAATTACAAAAATTTAAGTAATACGTTTTAAAACCTTAAACGGGCATAAAGTTGTCCTGTTCAGGCGAATAGAGTACCACAGTATGAGTTGTAATACCCTAGCGGTCAAACAGGAAAATTGTCAGGGTTGTCAGGTCCAACTAAAATGTCTAGCCCAATGAAATCTGAAAACCTACGCAGATGTGAAAACTTGCCCCAAAAAGGTTGCAGAAAGAGGGGTGTTGCCACATTTATCCAATAAATGTTTGTTTCCCCATAACGTTATCGAGCAAATTAAGGATTTTTTTTTAATGACGTAGACTATTAAGCAAAATTCGGTTTTCTATCAAAATAATAATTCTTGCGAGTTTAAGAATGTCACAAGAGAAAAGATCAATCGCCCTTATTAAACTCTCCAGATAATTTTCCATCAATGGATGTCGATGTAACTTGTTTTGACTGCCATGATTAAACAATAAGGCCCGAGGATGTGTGATATATGGCTAACATACCACGACTAAGGGCTGTGACCAACTGGCAAGTGTCTTCACTGACATTTTCAACCTGTCCCTGGCCAGGTCTGTAATACCAACATGTTTCAAGCAGACCACCATAGTCCCTGTGCCCAAGAACACTAAGGTAACCTGCCTAAATGACTACCGACCCATAGCACTCACGTCTGTAGCCATGAAGGGCTTCAAATCAAATCAAATTTTATTTGTCACATACACATGGTTAGCAGATGTTAATGCGAGTGTAGCAAAATGCTTGTGCTTCTAGTTCCGACAATGCAGTAATAACCAACAAGTAATCTAACTAACAATTGCAAAACTACTGTCTTATACACAGTGTAAAGGGGATAAAGAATATGTACATAAGGATATATGAATGAGTGATGGTACAGAGGAGCATAGGCAAGATACAGTAGATGGTATCGAGTACAGTATATACATATGAGATGAGTATGTAAACAAAGTGGCATAGTTAAAGTGGCTAGTGATACATGTATTACATAAGGATGCAGTCGATGATATAGAGTACAGTATATACGTATGCATATGAGATGAATAATGTAGGGTAAGTAACATTATATAAGGTAGCATTGTTTAAAGTGGCTAGTGATATATTTACATTTCCCATCAATTCCCATTATTAAAGTGGCTGGAGTTGAGTCAGTGTCAGTGTCAGTGTGTTGGCAGCAGCCACTCAATGTTAGTGGTGGCTGTTTAACAGTCTGATGGCCTTGAGATAGAAGCTGTTTTTCAGTCTCTCGGTCCCAGCTTTGATGCACCTGTACTGACCTCGCCTTCTGGATGATAGCGGGGTGAACAGGCAGTGGCTCGGGTGGTTGATGTCCTTGATGATCTTTATGGCCTTCCTGTAACATCGGGTGGTGTAGGTGTCCTGGAGGGCAGGTAGTTTGCCCCGGTGATGCGTTGTGCAGACCTCACTACCCTCTGGAGAGCCTTACGGTTGTGGGCGGAGCAGTTGCCGTACCAGGCGGTGATACAGCCCGCCAGGATGCTCTCGATTGTGCATCTGTAGAAGTTTGTGAGTGCTTTTGGTGACAAGCCGAATTTCTTCAGCCTCCTGAGGTTGAAGAGGCGCTGCTGCACCTTCTTCACGATGCTGTCTGTGTGAGTGGACCAATTCAGTTTGTCTGTGATGTGTATGCCGAGGAACTTACTTAAAACTTACTACCCTCTCCACTACTGTTCCATCGATGTGGATAGGGGGGTGTTCCCTCTGCTGTTTCCTGAAGTCCACAATCATCTCCTTAGTTTTGTTGACGTTGAGTGTGAGGTTATTTTCCTGACACCACACTCCGAGGGCCCTCACCTCCTCCCTGTAGGCCGTCTCGTCGTTGTTGGTAATCAAGCCTACCACTGTTGTGTCGTCCGCAAACTTGATGATTGAGTTGGAGGCGTGCGTGGCCACGCAGTCGTGGGTGAACAGGGAGTACAGGAGAGGGCTCAGAACACACCCTTGTGGGGCCCCAGTGTTGAGGATCAGCGGGGTGGAGATGTTGTTGCCTACCCTCACCACCTGGGGACGGCCCGTCAGGAAGTCCAGTACCCAGTTGCACAGGGCGGGGTCGAGACCCAGGGTCTCGAGCTTGATGACGAGCTTGGAGGGTACTATGGTGTTGAATGCCGAGCTGTAGTCGATGAACAGCATTCTCACATAGGTATTCCTCTTGTCCAGATGGGTTAGGGCAGTGTGCAGTGTGGTTGAGATTGCATCGTCTGTGGACCTATTTGGGCGGTAAGCAAATTGGAGTGGGTCTAGGGTGTCAGGTAGGGTGGAGGTGATATGGTCCTTGACTAGTCTCTCAAAGCACTTCATGATGACGGAAGTGAGTGCTACGGGACGGTAGTCGTTTAGCTCAGTTACCTTAGCTTTCTTGGGAACAGGAACAATGGTGGCCCTCTTGAAGCATGTGGGAACAGCAGACTGGTATAGGGATTGATTGAATATGTCCGTAAACACACCGGCCAGCTGGTCTGCGCATGCTCTGAGGGCGCGGTTGGGGATGCCGTCTGGGCCTGCAGCCTTGCGAGGGTTAACACGTTTAAATGTTTTACTCACCTCGGCTGCAGTGAAGGAGAGTCTGCATGTTTTCGTTGCAGGCCGTGTCAGTGGCACTGTATTGTCCTCAAAGCGGGCAAAAAAGTTATTTAGTCTGCCTGGGAGCAAGACATCCTGGTCCGTGACTGGGCTGGATTTCTTCTTGTAGTCTGTGATTGACTGTAGACCCTGCCACATGCCTCTTGTGTCTGAGCCGTTGAATTGATATTCTACTTTGTCTCTGTACTGACGCTTAGCTTGTTTGATAGCCTTGCGGAGGGAATAGCTGCACTGTTTGTAGTCGGTCATGTTACCAGACACCTTGCCCTGATTAAAAGCAGTGGTTCGCGCTTTCAGTTTCACGCGAATGCTGCCATCAATCCACGGTTTCTGGTTAGGGAATGTTTTAATCGTTGCTATGGGAACGACATCTTCAACACACGTTCTAATGAACTCGCACACCGAATCAGCGTATTCGTCAATATTGTTATCTGACGCAATACGAAACATATCCCAGTCCACGTGATGGAAGCAGTCTTGGAGTGTGGAGTCAGCTTGGTCGGACCAGGGTTGGACAGACCTCAGCGTGGGAGCCTCTTGTTTTAGTTTCTGTCTGTAGGCAGGGATCAACAAAATGGAGTCGTGGTCAGCTTTTCCGAAAGGAGGGCGGGGCAAGGCCTTATATGCATCGCGGAAGTTAGAGTAACAATGATCCAAGGTTTTTCCACCCCTGAAGCGCAATCGATATGCTGATAAAATTTAGGGAGTCTTGTTTTCAGATTAGCCTTGTTAAAATCCCCAGCTACAATGAATGCAGCCTCCGGATAAATGGATTCCAGTTTGCAAAGAGTCAAATAAAGTTCGTTCAGAGCCATCGATGTGTCTGCTTGGGGGGGATATATACGGCTGTGATTATAATCGAAGAGAATTCTCTTGGTAGATAATGCGGTCTACATTTGATTGTGAGGAATTCTAAATCAGGTGAACAGAAGGATTTGAGTTCCTGTATGTTTCTTTCGTCACACCATGTCTCGTTAGCCATAAGGCATACGCCCCCGCCCCTCTTCTGGTCATGGCTCACATCAACACTATTATCCCAGAAACCCTAGACCCACTCCAAAATGCTTGTGCTTCTAGTTCCGACAGTGCAGCAATATCTAACAAGTAATATTTAACAATTACACAACATCAAATCAAATTTTATTGGTCACATACACATGGTTAGCAGATGTTAATGCGAGTGTAGCGAAATGCTTGTGCTTCTAGTTCTGAAAGTGCAGTAATATCTAACAAGTAAAATAACAATTCCCAACAACTACCTAATACACACAAAGGGATGGAATAAGAATATGTACATAGAAATATATGGATGAGCGATGCTGACCAGCATAGGCAAGGTGCAATAGGCACAGTATATACATATGAGTAATGTAAGATACATTAACATTATTAAAGTGGCATTGTTTAAAGTGACTAGTGATCCATTTATTAGAGTGGCCAGTGATATGAGTCTCTGTATAGGCAGCAGTCTCTCTGAGTTAGTGATTGCTGTTTAGAAGTCTGATGGCCTTGAGATAGAAGATGTTTTTCAGTCCCTCGGTCCAAGCTTTGATGCACGTGTACTGACCTCGCCTCCTCGCCTTCTGGATGGTAGCGGGGAGAACAGACAGTGGCTCGGGTGGTTGTTGTCCTTGATGATCTTTTTGGCTTTGCTGTGACATCGGGTGCTGTAGTTGTCTTGGAGGACAGGTAGTTTGCCCCCGGTGATGCGTTGTGCAGACAGCACCACCCTCTGGGAGAGCCTTGCGGTTCAGGGAGGTGCAGTTGCCCTACCAGACTGTGATACAGCCCAACAGGATGCTCTCGATTGTGCATCTGTAAAGGTTTGTGAGGGTTTTGGGTGACAAGACACATTTCTTCAGCCTTCTTAGGTAGAAGAGGCGCTGTTGCACCTTCACCACACTGTCTGTGTGAGTGGACCATTTCAGTTTGTCAGTGATGTGTACGCAGAGGAACTTGAAGCTTTCCACCGTCTCCACTGAGGTCCCGTCAATGTGGATAGGGGGGTGCACCCTCTGCTCTTTCCTGAAGTCCACGATCATCTCCTTTTGTTTTGTTGCCATTGAATGAGAGGTTATTTTTCTGTAACCAGATTCTCAGAGCCCTCACCTCCTCCCTGTAAGCTGTCTCGTCATTGTTGGTAATCAAGCCTACGACTGTTGTGTCATCTGCGAACCACATTCTTACATATGTATTCCTCTCGTCTAGATGGGATAGGGCATAGTGCAGTGTGATGGTGATTGCATCGTCTGTGGATCTATTGGGCAGGTAAAAAATTGAAGTGGGTCTAGGGTGACAGGTAAGGAAGAGGTGATATGATCCTTGACTAGTCTCTCAAAGCACTTCATGACGACAGAAGTAAGTGCTACGAGGCTATAGTCATTTAGTTCAGTTACCTTTGCCTTCTTGGGTACAGGAACAACGCCATCAATGTGGTCTGTGGTTGTGAGGCCGGTTGGACGTCCTTCCAAATTCTCTAAAATGACGTTGGAGGATTATGGTGGAGAAATTAACATTCAATTGTTTGGCAACAGCTCTGGTGGACATTCCTGCAGTCAGCTTGGCAAATGTATACTCCCTCAAAACTTAAGACATCTGTGGCATTGTGTTGTGTGACAAAACTGCACATTTTAAGCTTTTTGTGCATATGGAACATTTCTGGGATCTTCTATTTCAGCTCATGAAACATGGGACCAACACTTTAAATTTTGCCTTTATATTTTTGTTCAGTATAATATATTTTTTCTTCTTCCAAAAGCAACACAGGCCTAATACCTGTAAAGTCATGAGTGACCATTTTTTGAAAATCATGGGACATATAGTCTTTGGTTGCATGCTATTTTGGCCAGTCAGGTAGGTCTGGTCGGCCAAGCAGCTAGGTCTGGCGGCCAGGTAGTTAGGTTGGTCCGGCTGGCCAAGATAGGAGAAAAATAATTTTCTGAAATGTCATTCGTGTTCTTAGCTTCCATCTATTGGAATTATTTAGCAATTGCAGTTCATACATTTTTTTGAACAATGTGTTGATCAGATCAAAAAGTTTCTTTACCTAAGGTCACTGGATAAAGTGTATTCCCTACTGAAGTAGTAATTGCCAAATATGAAATATTTGCTAGTTCATTTGATCACTTAAACCATAAAATAACAATTTATAGCATAATGGCATTTATAGCATAACGGCTTTGGTGAAGGAGGTTACGGATGTTCACATAACGGAAGAAACAGGACTTGATGCCAGTAAGGATGGTCTTTACGGAGGCTGTAATACACTCCCTCCTTGATATAGAAATCCTTAGACTTCACTGCCTCTTCAATGGTAAGGTCCCTTGCACCATAGGGACACTTAACCTCCACCACTGCTGTGGTGCCCATCCGGCACTCCGGTGAGGTACCCAGGATCCCAGACCCTGTGACCCAAAGCCCTGACTACTGCACATCCATCCCTGTAGCCATTTCGAATGCCTTGATGCCCTCCTCTTCGTTATCTGTGCCCCACTTTACAGACAACGCCCCATCCAAAGACAGTGAACACCTTGAAATTAATTTGTTGTAAGAAATGTCCTATATAAATCTAGTTTGATTTGATTGATGATATTACAGTTGTAGAATATTTAATAAACTAATTTTCACGGGGACAATTGCAGTTTTTCCATAAACTTAATTGAGAACTTAGGATTTTATCACTTGATATATTAATCATACAGTGGGAAGGATCCTATAAATCAAGACTGTGTGAATGCATGTACCACTCAGGATAAATAAATACTGTGCCTTTGAAGATCTGTCTCTGGTCATGAAACTACAATACAGGCTGGATGTCTAAACAAAGTCAATTTTGAATATATATTGTTTTAATTCATTCTCATCAATGACAGCATTCTAGTACTGAGTTATCTGGTTAATGATTATATAATTCCTTTGTAGAATGTTGACCGCTGTATAGAAAACATTACTGGTATGATGCTCAAACTTTACTTAATAGCTAGACTCACTGACACAATAAACTTTATCCCTCATGCTGGCCCTGACCAAACGCAAACCTGTAAATTGCCCCTCTCCACATGGCCAGACTTTTAGTGGTCTTCTCCCCTTTTAATGTTCTTATGCTCATCCATGAAAAATGCCATAAGGTCTAAAAGACACCAACGTCACATACTGTGCAAACAATTAGCTAGGCTAAGTAAAACAACCATTTGTTAATCTACTGCTCTGCTAACTAGCTAGCTAAAGTGTAGTTAGTGGCTAGCTAAAACAGAGAAAGGGGATGCAAATTCATGGCTTGGGTTAGAGATTACATGCAGTAGCTTTCTGCAGGAATGTGTAGTCTTGCTGAGGTCTTCTCTGTTGCTAATTAGCATTTAGATTTTTAGGGGAGTAAATTGAGGCCAATCTATTGAGAATATTCTACTTGTTCGATAGAGAATTGCATGGCAATCAAAACGTCCGCCAGGGTCAATCTACAAGAAACACAGACCTTATATGAAGTAGTTCTAAAATTCCCGATGCAAAAAATGAATGGGGAAAAAACGATTGGAACCATTACCAGGTTTTACCGCTAGGTTTTTATGGGTAGTATGACGCGTCCACTGTGCCGGTCTATTTGGCGAAGCATTTATTTTTGTTGAAGCCCACATACCATGACTGAACAATCAGCACTACTTCTTCGAAAGCAATTGGCAGGTAAGCCAAAGATTCAAAGAAATAAATAACTCCTAAACTAGCCTAGCTAACTTTCCATGGCCGGGCTTCCTCGACGGCAGTCATGATTGTTTGTTTAGTTTACATTACATTAGCGCGATCCAATTATCTCGGCTGTAAAACACATTCTAGATAATATTTTTTCCGCTAATTTATCATATTTGTTGATGACTGAATTCAACTTCACTAGCCCCATCTAACGTTATGCATTGAACAAGTCTAAACTGGTGAACTAAGGTTAGCTATCATTAGCATTTTGACTGTTAGTGAGAACGTCACCAGGCAGCGTTAGCTGGCTAATTTAGCTAGAAAATCAACCTTTTGTTACTGATTCGAGGTATGGTGGAAATAACTAGCGTTATCTAGCCTTAATCTAATCTTACACAAACCTCTGCTGTAAATCACAACCCTAGTTAGCGATTTACATGATCTGGCTTGCTATAGGCTACTACCTAGCTGCCAAGATAACAAAGGAATAATCAGCCCCATACCCATCTGTCAGAGATGGGAACATCACATAATTATTAGCCAGTTCACTGGTTCTGGCAATGGCATCACTGTAGCAAACTCCATGAGCTGTTAATAGCTAGCATATACACCAGGGATCATCAACTAGATTCAGCAGCGGGCCGATTGTGGACACCCCTTCAAATGAGTGGATTCGGGCTATTTCAGTCACAACAGTTGCTGACAGGTGTATAAAATCGAGCACACAGCCATGCAATCTTCATAGACAAACATTGGCAGTAGAATGGCAGAGCTCAGTGACTGTCAACGTGGCACCTAGAGCAGCACAGGTCAACTGTAAGTGCTGTTGTTGTGAAGTGGAAAGTCTAGGAGCAACAACGGCTCAGCCGCGAAGTGGTAGGTCACACAAGCTCACAGAGCGGGACCGCTGAAGGATGTAAAAATCATCTGTCCTCAGTTGCAACACTCACTGCCGAGTTCCAAATTACCTATGGAAGCAACATCAACACAAGAACTAATCGTTGGGAGCTTCATGAAATGGGTTTCCATTGTTGAGCAACTGCACACAAGCCTAAGTTCACCATGCGCAATGTCAACAGCTCCCGCCATTGGTCTCTGAAGCAGTGGAAACGTGTTCTCTGAAGTGATGAATCACACTTCACCATCTGGCAGTCCAACAGACAAATCTGGATTTGGCAGATGCCAGGAGAATGCTACTTACCCCAATGCATAGTGCCAACTGTAAAGTTTGGTGGCGGAGTAATAATTGTCTGGGGCTGTTTTTCATAGTTCGGGCTAGGCCCCTTTGTTCCAGTGAAGGGAAATCTTAATGCTACAGCATACACTGACATTCTAGACGATTCTGTGCTTCCAACTTTATGGCAACAGTTTGGGGAAGGCCCTTTCCTGTTTCAGCATGACAATGCCCCCGTGCACAAAGTGAGGTCCATATAGAAATGGTTTGTCGAGATCGGTGTGGAAGAACTTGACTGGCTTGCACAGAGCCCTGACCTCAACCCCATCAAACATCTTTGGGATGAATTGGAACACCGACTGCGAGCCAGGCCTAATCGCCCAACATCAGTACCCGACCTCACTAATGCTCTTGTGGCTGAATGGAAGCAAGTCCCCGCAGCAATGTTCCAACGTCTAGTGGGAAGCCTTCCCAGAAGAGTGGAGACTGTTATATCAGCAAAGGGGGGGACCAACTCCATATTAATGCCCATGATTTTGGAATGAGATGTTCAACAAGCAGATGTCCAAATACTTTTGGTCATGTAGTGTAATTACAAATAATTTGTAGACTGCAAATTGACTGCAAGTAGACTAAATAGATATATTTGACATAAACATGATAATTTCAAACCCTGCTTACATTTGTATACGATCACACATGTCTTTCTATTATGTGTGGGAATCTTTGGAACTGATTTCCTGGTGTGTTTATTTTTTTTTGGGGGGGGGGGCTCAAATAAAACCAACTCAGGGGGCACCAGTTGGGGATGCCTGATATACACGTTTTTAATTCAATTGTACACTAACACCCTCCCTTTCTGTATTTTAGAAAACAGGTTTAACTTATCTTTTCTTAGACATCATGCACATTATTTCAGCCAATGGTTAGTCATGTGCACCCAGGGCGGCAGGGTAGCCTAGTGGTTAGAGAGTTGGATTAGGAACCGGAAGGTTGCAAGTTCAAACCCCCGAGCTGACAAGGTACTAATCTGTAGTTCTGCCCCTGATCAGGCAGTTAACCCACTGTTCCTAGGCCGTCATTGAAAATAAGAATTTGTTCTTAACTGACTTGCCTGGCTAAATAAAGGTAAAATAAAAAATGTGGGCAACATACAGGCCACTTTTTCAATTGGCGCCACTGACAATCGGTACCTGTCACTCATTGTCTACACAGCATTCCACTTTTCTGTGTTTTTTTTCTTAGTTTATTGCATTTTGTTACCATGTGTCTTTCTATTTCAGAACTCAACAAGAACCCAGTGGAGGGCTTTTCAGCTGGCCTAATAGACGATGACGATATATACAAATGGGAGGTTGTCATCATAGGGCCACAAGACACCCTTTTGTAAGTTAAGACACAGGTTGCTATTCTGAAAGAGGAGGAGTACATATTTTAAATGTACTCAGATGGGGATGACTGCTTTGCTTTCTCTGTTCTCTCTATTACAGCGAAGGAGGTTTTTTTAAAGCATACCTGACCTTCCCCTATGATTATCCTCTACGGCCTCCCAAGTTGAAGTTCATCACTGAAATCTGGCATCCTAATGGTAAACACACTGTTAACACTTTGAGCCCTACTAAACCTAGCACTGTAATATTTTATAATCATTAGTGGGATTTATGTGTCTCCTACCATGTTTGCTAATGTATATAATGACTTTTCATCTCTTTCTTAGTGGCAAAGAATGGCGATGTATGTATCTCAATTCTGCATGAGCCAGGAGAGGACAAGTTTGGCTATGAGAAGCCAGAGGAACGTTGGCTTCCTATCCACACTGTAGAGACGATTATGATCAGTGTAATCTCCATGCTGGCCGACCCAAACAGTGAATCGCCTGCTAATGTGGATGCTGCGGTGAGTTGTAATAATACATGTATTTAACACAGACTGTGAGTTACAGTAGCCAAGTACGTCCAGAACCTGTGTCAAAGTGACAAGGACAACTGTGCTCTTGAGATTTTGAAATGGAGTTTGCGCTGGTCCCACAGAAAGAGTGGAGGGAGGATCCAAATGGTGAATTCAAGAGGAAGGTGGCTTGCTGTGTACGGAAAAGCCAGGAGATGGCATTTGACTAGAAGCCAATGGGTGAGTAAGCAACATACACCTAGAATCTGTGTTTCACCCAGTCTTGTTGCTATTGGAAGAAATGCAGTCAGTATTTTGTAATGTTCTGTTTTTCCTCTCTTCCATCCAGCTAAAGGACATGGGTTCAGAAGGAAAATAGTCCGTTCAGCAAAAGGCTTTAGCACCCCTTCTTTTGCCATTGAAGGGATTTGGTTGGTCAGACACCTTTTCTTTTCTTTCTTTTTTCTGAGAGGTCGTTGTTTTTCGTAAGAGGAATGAATTTGAGAAACCTACCAGTGAAAATTTCCCTCCATTTCCTAACTGGAATTCTAAATGTAAGTGAGTTTATTTTGGAAAAATATAGATTAGATTTCAAGTTTAATAGTCACATGTACAGGGTTGCAATGATGTAAGATGTCACTACTGTAAATTAACATGCTTTTTTATCTGCTGCTTAACAGTTTTTCTACTTCGTATCAGGTTTCTTATGCAATTTGTTTGTTGTGCTTGAAGAATTTAAAAGACGTGAAAGATCTTCTCGTTATTAGGTTCTCACCAAGTGTCCCATCCTCACAATCACCTTTACATAATGTCAGCCTGCCTGCAAAACCTTGTCAAACATGTTTTTGTCGTTCCACAGTCATTTGATCCCTCTTGCCTAATGTTAGTTCTACTCTCTCGTGGTGGTTTTTCTCTCCCTGGAGGGTTTGTGAGTGTGCTTGTTGACTGGGTCCTTTACCCAGATAATCACAATGTCTGCTACCAATCATGTCCCAGTCAAGTCTCTGAGGTCCTACTCACTCCGTTTTAATGAAACTTTCCGAACCAACCAAAAAGTTATGTTAAGACTTAAGCTATGATTATTCAGTGGATATACCGGTTTGCTGGCATCTGAATTTACCTCAATTTAAAAGGATTACACATTTGTTTTCAGGTTTTATGGATGTTTTATTTGTTCTTAGTTTAGTGTTACATGGGAGCTGTAAGTGACATAGAACTTGACCCTCTGAGGTTGTTTCTGAGTGATGGGTGGCACATTTGGCTTCTTGGTGCATGTGTTTTTGATCAGATCTTGTACAATTCACAATTACCCCAATATTTATATTCTGATTTGTGTATTCAGATGATATGATTACAAAAGCCTCAAACTAAGGCAGTCTAATTTTTAGTTATGGGTGCAGCCTCTTGTGGACAACCTGTTTTTCTTTGCTCTAAGGACTATCAAAAGTCTCATGATAATAACTGCCATATACCATCTGTTTACTCTTGGTGAAACCAGGTGGTCCATCACTGGGAGGCGTGCAATTACACCATTTGTTAAAACAGTTCACAATATGCAGAAGGCATCTAGAGTTGTTTTGTCTTATTATATGGGATTTTGCTGTTGGTTTGTTGATCAAATCAAATTTTGTCACATGCACCGAATACAACAGGTGTAGACCTGAAATGCTTACTTACAAACCCTTAACCAACAATGCAGTTAAGAAAAAGTGTTAAAGTATTTACTAAAATAAACTGAAGTAAACAATAAATAAAAATAACAAATAATTAAAGAGCAACAATAAAATAAAAGTAGCAAGGTTATATACAGGGGGTACCGGTACAGAGTCAATGTGAGGGGGCACAGGTTAGTCAAGGTAATTGAGGTAATATGTACATGTAGGTAGAGGTAAAGTGACTATGCATAGATAATAAGCAGAGAGTAGCAGCAGTGTAAAAATGGGGGGGGGTTAGCTGTCCAAGAGTCTTATGGCTTGGGGGTAGAAGCTGTTAAGAAGCATTTTGGACCTAGACTTGGTGCTCCGGTACCGCTTGCCCTGCGGTAGCGAGAGAACAGTCTATGGCTAGGGTGGCTGGAGTCTTTGGCAATTTTTAGGGCCTTCCTCTGACACAGTCTGGTATAGAGGTCCTGGGTGGCAGGAAGCTTTGACCCTCTATATCGCTTTGTGGTTGGGGCCCGAGCAGTTGCCATACAAGGTGGTGTTGCTCTCGATGGTGCAGCTGTATAACTTTTTGAGGATCTTAGGACCCATGCCAAATCTTTTCAGTCTCCTGAGGGGGAATAGGCATTGTCGTGCCCTCTTCACGACTGTCTTGGTGTGTTTGGACCATGACAATTCATTGGTGATGTGGACACCAAGGAAGTGTCAACTTGCTCCACTACAGCCCTGTCGATGAGAATGGGGGCATGCTCGGTCCTCCTTTTCCTGTAGTCCACGATCATCTCCTTTGTCTTGATCACGTTGAGGGAGAGGTTGTTGTCCTGGCACCACACTGCCAGGTCTCTCACCTCCTCCCTATAGGCTGTCTCATCGTTGTCGGTGATCAGGCCTACCAATGTTGTGTCGTCGGCTAACTTAATGATGGTATTGGAATCGTGCTTAGCCATGCAGTCATGGGTGAAAAGGGAGTACAGGAAGGGACTGAGCACGCACACTCCTGAGGGACACCGTGTTGAGGATCACTGTGGCGGATGTGTTGTTACCTCCCCTTACCACCTAGGGGCTGCCTGTCAGGAAGTCCAGAATCCAGTTGCAGAAGAGGTGTTTAGTCCCGGGGTCCTTAGCGTAGTGATGACCTTTGAGGGCACTATGGTGTTGAACTGTAGTCAATGAATAGCATTCTCACGTAGGTTATCCTTTTTGTCCAGGTGGGAAAGAGCCGTGTGGAGTGCAATAGTGCGTCGTCTGGGAGTTTTTCCTAGTCACTGTGCTTCTACACCTGCATTGCTTGCTGTTTGGGGTTTTAGGCTGGGTTTCTGTACAGCACTTTGTGACATCAGCTGATGTAAGAAGGGCTTTATAAATACATTTGATTGGTTGATCTGTTGGGGCGGTATGCAAATTTGAGTGGGTCTAGGGTTTCTGGGATAATGGTGTTTATGTGAGCCACGACCAGCCTTTCAAAGCCCTTCATGACTACAGACGTGAGTGCTACGGGTCGGTTGTCATTTAGGCAGGTTAACTTGGTGTTCTTCGGCACAGGGACTATGGTGGTCTGCTTGAAACATGTTGGTATTACATACCTGGCCAGGGACAGGTTGAAAATGTCAGTAAAGATACATGCCAGTTGGTCAGCGCAAGCTCGCAGTACACGTCCTGGTAATCCATCTGACCCTGTGGCCTTGTGAATGCTGACCTGTTTAATGGTCGTACGCACATCGGCTACGAAGAGTGTGATCACACAGTCATCCGGAACAGCTGGTACTCTCATGCATGCTTCAGTGTTGCTTGCCTCGAAGTGTGCATAAAAGTTATTTGGCTTATCTGGTAGGCTTGTTTCACGGCTGTGCTTCCCTTTTGTAGTCCATAGTAGTTTGCAAGCCCTGCCACATCCGACGAGCGTCGGAGCCGGTGTAGTACGATTCGATCTTAGTCCTGTATTGACACTTTGCCTGTTTGATGGTTTGTCGGAGGGCACAGCGGGATTTCTTACAAGTGTCCAGGTTAGAGTCCCGCTCCTTGAATGTGGTAGCCTTTAGCTCAGTGTGAATGTTGCCTGTAATCCATGACTTCTGATTGGGGTATGTATGTACGGTCGCCGTGGGAATGACATCATCGATGCATTTATTGATTTAGCCAGTGACTGATGTGGTGTACTCCTCACGCCACCGGAATAATCCCGGAACTGGTCAGATTTGCTAAATGGAGGGCGAGTCAGAGCTTTGTGCGCGTCTCTGTGTGTGGAATAAAGTTGGTCCAGAGTTATTTTCCCTCTGGTTGCACATTTGATATGCTGGTAGAAGTTAGGTAAAACGGATTTAAGTTTCCCTGCATTAAAGTCCTCGGCCACTAGGAGCGCCACCACTGGATGAGCATTTTCTGGTTTGCTTATGGCCTAATACAGCTCGTTGAGGGCGGTCTTAGTGCCAGCATCGGTTTGTGGTGCTAAATAGGCAGCTACGAAAAATATAGATTAATATTCTCTTGGTAAATAGTGTGGTCTACAGCTTATCAGGAGATACTCTACCTCAGGGGAGCAAAACCTCAAGACTTCATTAATATTAGATCTCATGTACCAGCTGTTATTGACAAATAGACACAGACCGCTACACCTTCTCTAACCCGGAGGCAGCTGTTCTATCTTGCAAATGCACGGAAAACCCAGACAGCTATATGTTTTCCATGTCCTCGTTGATATGTGAAAAGGAATGAAAATTCAAAGTAATCTGGAATCAAGTGTTATTGTGAATTTATATGGACAATTATGGTGCATGTTGATTTTAAGATTATGCACTACAATCAATGTTTAAATTGTGGTGGGGGGCTTTGCCATAGGCTTGATAATCCTACTTTGCTTTGATAGTATTCTTTTCATTAGAGCCACCATAAAACCTACACCAAATCATCATCATCAATGTCATAGCCTTGACCAATACTTAAACTAACAACTAATGACACATACAATCATGTTTGCAGGTTTACTTGCTAACAAATTAGCTATGCTGGGATTGCATACAAATGCAGATATTCATATGATTGGATGTGACAAATGATGTAAAATGTATGGTACTGTGTAGGCTTTATGACTCATAAATGACCTTTTTCCTCTAGTTTTGCTAACATGACCACCTCAAACTGTTAATCACTGTATTTACAAAAGAGACTCAGTGCATTTAAAACATTGAAGCAATACACTCAGATAATCTCAATGGTGTTTATCCAAGTAATCCTGATATCTCACCTTATCCCTCATTTGTTGTTTTTACCACTTTGTTTATCCAATGTGTATTTGACATGAGCTCAATAAAATGTATTAACTGTCATATACTCTTGGTCTTTTTGTACTTTTGATTGACCTATTTAGTTGTATTTATCTAGTGATAGTCTAATCAGATGGCAAGATTACTTCATATAACCTCTTGTCAAGGCTGTGCTGAATCCGCCCAAAGGATTGAAATTCTCTCCTGGTCATGCGACCATGGCTCTGTAAGCTTGATACTTGTAACCACTAATATTAAAATTGACCTTGATTTGTTACAGTGACCAGGAGAGAATGTCATGAAAAACAGGTTACATTTGTCTGATTAAAACGCAGTGGTAGCTGCATTTTAGCAACAAGTTAGGCTTACAAAAATAGCTAATTTTATGCTTCTGTAATGAATGGTAATTAATTTAATTTATATGTATAGACCTGTTTTTAATGACTTATTCGAACTTTTGTAATATTGCCTTCAATGTAAACATCTCAGGTCAAGTTTCTATTATTTCATTGTTATAGGTCTGCAGAGTCCAATAACATGTAGAATCATAGATATGGGTATGTATAGCCTACTGGTTGTTCAACTTATGCATTGCATGTTTGCATTGTCTGAAACTATAGGGTGTTTTGTGTGTCAAATACAGTGTGAAACCGAGACCTGAAATGCAATAGCCTGCATGTGGTGTATTAGACGCCACAAGCCAGGAGGTAGGCCTATAGGACTCCATATATTTTCTAATGGTTGTTTGTGGCATATCGAAATGTTAATATGGTGAATAAATCTAACACTTGATGATTGAGCTAATAGCCTACCCATTAACATGTTACTCAATCAAAAATGAAAACAAACATTGTGATTCATTCAGATCAAGGCTTCATTAAACACCCATCTACAGTGGATTCGGAAAGTATTCAGATCCCTTGACTTTCTCCACATTTTGTTACGTTACAGGCTTATTCTAAAATTGATTAAATTGTTTTTCTCCCTCGTCTACACACAACACCCCATAATGACAAAGCCAAAACAGGCTTTTAGACATTTTTGCAAGTTAATTAAAAATAAAAAATATATATATATATATATATATATATATACAGTGGGGAGAACAAGTATTTGATACACTGACGATTTTTTCAGGTTTTCCTACTTACAAAGCATGTAGAGGTCTGTAATTTTATCATAGGTACACTTCAACTGTGAGAGACGGAATCTAAAACAAAAATCCAGAAAATCACATTGTATGATTTTTAAGCAATTAATTTGCATTTTATTGCATGACATAAGTATTTGATACATCAGAAAGGCAGAACATAATATTTGGTACAGAAACCTTTGTTTGCAATTACAGAGATCATACTTTTCCTGTAGTTCTTGACCAGGTCTGCACACACTGCAGCAGGGATTTTGGCCCACTCCTCCATACAGACCTTCTCCAGATCTTTCAGGTTTTGGGGCTGTCGCTGGGCACACGGACTTTCAGCTCCCTCCAAAGATTTTCTATTGGGTTCAGGTCTGGAGACTGGCTAGGCCACTCCAGGACCTTGAGATGCTTCTTACGGAGCCACTCCTTAGTTGCCCTGGCTGTGTGTTTCGAGTCGTTGTCATGCTGGAAGACCCAGCCATGACCCATCTTCAATGCTCTTACTGAGGGAAGGAGGTTGTTGGCCAAGATCTCGCGATTCATGGCCCCATCCATCCTCCCCTCAATACGGTGCAGTCATCCTGTCCCCTTTGCAGAAAAGCATCCCCAAAGAATGATGTTTCCACCTCCATGCTTCACGGTTGGGATGGTGTTCTTGGGGTTAAACTCATCCTTCTTCCTCCAAACACGGCGAGTGGAGTTTAGACCACAGCTCTTTTTGTCTCATCAGACCACATGACCTTCTCCCATTCCTCCTCTGGATCATCTAGATGGTCATTGGCAAACTTCAGACGGGCCTGGACATGCGCTGGCTTGAGCAGGGGGACCTTGCTTGCGCTGCAGGATTTTAATCCATGACGGCGTAGTGTGTTACTAATGGTTTTCTTTGAGACTGTGGTCCCAGCTCTCTTCAGGTCATTGACCAGGTCCTGCCGTGTAGTTCTAGGCTGATCCCTCACCTTCCTCATGATCATTGATGCCCCACGAGGTGAGATCTTGCATGGAGCCCCAGACAGAGGGTGATTGACCGTCATCTTGAACTTCTTCCATTTTCTAATAATTGCGACAACAGTTGTTGCCTTCTCACCAAGCTGCTTGCCTATTGTCCTGTAGCCCATCCCAGCCTTGTGCAGGTCTACAATTTTAGCCCTGATGTCCTTAGACAGCTCTCTGATCTTGGCCATTTTGGAGAGGTTGGAGTCTGTTTGAGTGTGTGGACAGGTGTTTTTATACAGGTAACAAGTTTAAACAGATGCAGTAAATACAGGTAATGAGTGGAGAACAGGAGGGCTTCTTAAAGAAAAACTAACAGGTCTGTGAGAGCCGGAATTCTTACTGGTTGGTAGGTGATCAAATACTTATGTCATGCAATAAAATGCAAATTAATTACTTAGAAATCATACAATGTGATTTTCTGGATTTTTGTTTTAGATTCCGTCTCTCACAGTTGAAGTGTACCTATGATAAAAATTACAGATCTCTACATGCTTTGTAAGTAGGAAAACCTGGAAAATAACATCAAACTCAACGTCAACAAAACTAAGGAGATGATTGTGGACTTCAGGAAACAGAGGGAGCACCCCCCTATCCATATCGATGGGACAGTAGTGGAGAGGGTAGTAAGTTTTAAGTTCCTCGGCGTACACATCACAGACAAACTGAATTGGTCCACCCACATAGACAGCATCGTGAAGAAGGAGGCTCAGGAGGCTGAAGAAATTTGGCTTGTCACCAAAAGCACTCACAAACTTCTACAGATGCACAATCGAGAGCATCCTGTCGGGCTGTATCACCGCCTGGTACGGCAACTGCTCCGCCCACAACCGTAAGGCTCTCCAGAGGGTAGTGAGGTCTGCACAACGCATCACCGGGGGCAAACTACCTGCCCCCCAGGACACCTACACCACCCGATGTCACAGGAAGGCCATAAAGATCATCAAGGACAACAACCCCCCGAGCCACTGCCTGCTCACCCCGCTATCATCCAGAAGGCGAGGTCAGTACAGGTGCATTAAAGCAGGGACCGAGAGACTGAAAAACAGCTTCTATCTCAAGGCCATCAGACTCTTAAACAGCCACCACTAACATTGAGTGGCTGCTGCCAACACACTGGCCCTATCCAGCCACTTTAATCATGGGAATTGATGGAAATTGATGTAAAATATATCACTAGCCACTTTAAACAATGCTACTTAATATAATGTTTACATACCCTACATTATTCATCTCATATGTATATGTATATACTGTACTCTATATCATCTACTGCATCTTTATGTAATACATGTATCACTAGCCACTTTAAAAACTATGCCACTTTGTTTACATACCCTACATTACTCATCTCATATGTATATACTGTACTCGATACCATCTACTGCATCTTGCCTATGCCGTTCTGTGCCATCAATCATTCATATCTTTATGTACATATTTTTTATCCCTTTACACTTGTGTGTATAAGGTAGTAGTTTTGGAATTGTTAGGTTAGATTACTCGTTGGTTATTACTGCATTGTCGGAACTAGAAGCACAAGCATTTCGCTACACTCGCATTAACATCTGCTAACCATGTGTATGTGACAAATAAATTTGATTCGATTTGATTTACTTGTTCCCCCCACTGTATATATACACACACAGTTGAAGTCGGAAGTTTACATACACTTAGGTTGGAGTCATTAAAACTCGTTTTTCAACCTCTCCACAAATTTCTTGTTAACAAACTATAGTTTTGGCATGTCGATTAGGACATCTACTTTATGCACGACACAAGTCATTTTTCCAGCAATTGTTTACAGACAGATCATTTCACTTATAATTCACTATCACAATTCCAGTGGGTCAGAAGTTACATACACTAAATTCACTGTGCCTTTAAACAGCTTGGAAAATTCCAGAAAATTAAGTCATGGCTGTAGAAGCTTCTGATAGGCTAATTAACATAATTTTAGTCAATCTGTACAAACAATTGTACGCAAGTATAAACACCATGGGACCACGCAGCCGTCATACCGCTCAGGAAGGAGACGTGTTATTTCTCCTAGAGATGAACATACTTTGTTCATGTCAAAGTGCAAATCAATCCCAGAGCAAAAGCAAAGGACCTTGTGAAGATGCTGGAGGAAACAGGTACAAAATTATCTATATCCACAGTAAAACAAGTCCTATATCGACATAGCCTGAAAGGCCACTTGGCAAGGAAAAAGCCACTGCTCCAAAACCGCCATAAAAACAGCCAGACTACTGTTTGCAACTGCACATGGGGACAAAGATCATACTTTTTAGAGAAATGTCCTCTGGTCTGATGAAACAAAAATAGAACTGTTTGGCCATAATGACCATCGTTATGTTTGGAGGAAAAAGGGGGAGGCTTGCAAGCCGAAGAACACCATCCCAACCGTGAAGCACGGGTGGCAGCATCATGTTGTGGGGGTGCTTTGCTGCAGGAGGGACTGGTGCACTTCACAAAATAGATGGCATCATGAGGTAGGAAAATTATGTGGATATATTGAAGCAACATCTCAAGACAACAGTCAGGAAGTTAAAGCTTGGTTGCAAATGGGTCTTCCAAATGGACAATGACCCCAAACATACTTCCAAAGTTGTGGCAAAATGACTTAAGGACAACAAAGTCAAGCTATAAGAGTGACCATCACAAAACCCTGACCTCAATAACATAGACAATTTGTGGGCAGAACTGAAAAAGCGTGTGCGAGCAAGGAGGCCAACAAACCTGACTCAGTTACACAAGCTCTGTCAGGAGGAATGGGCCAAAATTCACCCAACTTATTGTGGGAAGCTTGTGGAAGGCTACCTGACATGTTTGGCCCAAGTTAATCCATTTAAAGGCAATGCTACCAAATACTAATTGAGTGTATGTAAACTTCTGACCCACTGGGAATGTGATGAAAGAAATAAAAACTGAAATAAATCATTCTCTCTACTCTTATATTTTACATTCTTAAAATAAAGTGGTGATCCTAACTGGCCTAAGACAGGGAATTTTCACTCTGATTAAATGTCAGGAATTGTGAAAAACTGAGTTTAAATGTATTTGGCTAAGGTGTATGTAAACTTCTGACTTCAACTGTATATATACAATTTACATAAGTATTCAGCCCCTTTACTCACTACTTTGTTGGAGCACCTTTGGCAGCGATTACAGCCTCGCATCTTCTTGGGTAGGACGCTACAAGCTTGGCCCACCTGTATTTGGGGAGTTTCTTCCATTCTCTGCAGATCCTCTCAAGCTGTCAGGTTGGATGGGGAGTGCCGCTGCAAAGCTATTTTCAGGTCTCTCCAGAGATGTTTGATTGGGTTCTTGTCCAGGCTCTAGCTGGGCCACTCTAGGAAATTCAGAGACTTGTCCCGAAGCCACTCTTGCATTGTCTTGGCTGTGTTCTTAGGGTCGTTGTTCTGTTGGAAGGTGAACCTTCACCCCAGTCTGAAGTCCTGAGTGCTCTGGAGAAGGTTTTTGTCAAGGATCTCTCTGTACTTTGCTCCATTCCTCTTTCCCTCAATCCTAACTAGTCTCTCAGTCCCTGCCTCTGAAAAACATCCCCACAACATGATGCTGCCATCACCATGCATCACCGTAGGGATGGTGCCAGGTTTCCTCCAGACTTGAGGCTTGGCATTCGGGCCAAAGAGTTCAATCTTGGTTTCATCAGAGCAGAGAATCTCGTTTCTCATGATCTGAGAGTCTTTTAGGTGCCTTTTGGAAAACTCCAAGCGGGCTGTTGTGCCTTTTACTGAGGAGTGGCTTCTGTCTGTCCAGTCTACCATAAAGGCCTGATTGGTGGAGTGCTGCAGAGATGGTTGTCCTTCTGGAATGTTCTCCCATCTCCACAGAGAAAATCTGGAGCTTGGGTTCTTGGTCACTTCCCTGACCAAGGCCCTTCTCCCCTGATTGCTCAGTTTGGCCAGGTGGCCAGCTCTAGGAATCGTCTTAGTGGTTCCAAACTTATTCCATTTAAGAATGATGGAGGCCACTGTGTTCTTGGGGACCTTCAATGCTCCACATTTTTTGTTACCCTTCCCCAGATCTGTGCCTCTACACAATCCTGTGGCGAAGCTCTACAGACAATTACTTTGACTTATGGCTTGGTTTTTGCTCTAACATGCACTGTCAACTGTGGGACATTATATTGACAGGTGTGTGCCTTTCCAAATCATGTCCTTTCTATTGAACTGACCACAGGTGGACTCCAATCAAGTTGCAGAAACATCTCAAGGATGATCAATGGAAACAGGATGCACCTGAGCTCAATTTCGAAGTCTCATAGCAACGGGTCTGAATACTTAAGTAAATAAGCTATTTCTGTTTTTTATTTTAAATACATTTTAAACAATTTCTAAAAACCTGTTTTTGCTTTGTCATTATGGAGTATTGTGTGTAGATTGATGAGGAATTGTTTTATTTAATCCATTTTAGAATATGGCTATAATGTAACAAAATGTGGAAAAAGAGAAGGGTTCTGAATACTTTCCGAATGCACTGTATATGACAGACACTGAGCATGTGTATAAGGAACTAAACACCAGGGTGGAGACGCACAGGACAGCACATTTCAAGGTCTCTGACAACCAGCAGGTGAAAACCACACTAAGTCCATGGTGACTGCATAATTACTACAGGTAACATGTCCGCAAGTTATTTACCATATACCATAATTAATATATTTCTCAATTTAAATGTAGTGTTATTCTAAATATTGTAATCATGTTCCAGCATCCAACCCTCACAACTGGACAAAAACTTTCTCTCTCCACCATTGCAAATGTCTACAGCACCGACCACGTGAGAAGACTGATGAAGCAACACTATCTTTATGTGCTGCTGTAACTGATTTGAAATAGCTAGCTAGTTAGCGGTGGTGTGTACTAATAGCGTTTCAAGGGCCGTGGCTTTTGTGGAGTGATGGGTAAGGATGCTTCGTGGGTGTCAGTTGTTGATGTGTGCAGAGGGTCCCTGGTTCAAGCCCAGGTTGGGGCGAGGAGAGGGACGGAAGCTATACTGTTACACTGCACAGGTGTATTTAATCAGGTGTGTTGTAACTGTATTTACTTTAGAATTAAATATGGACCAACTATTGCCCATCTTTCATTAAATATTTCCCCCCTACATCATAGCTCTTTGGATGGAATCAGAAATACTACTGGATATCCGCTACTTAAAGCTCATGTTCAAGATGGACAATGAGCGAAATTCTGGATCTAGGATCAAGCCATATGGACAGAGGAAGGGCACCACAGTGCACTCTAAAGTTATCCTCTCAAAGATTGCCAAGTCACAGTGAAGAGTTAGAAGATGGCATTTTAAGTCATTATATTTAAGCCAGTTAAACATTTAATTAATCTGACAATGTATTGAGCTGTAGTATAATATTGAACATTTCAAAATACTTTCATACTCCTTATTGGTAAATTAATTTCTGTCTGCCTGTAAACTGTGTACAGGGTTGGGGAGTAACAGATTACAAAAAAACAGCCTGCAATCTGTTACTTTACCAGCTAAAATATTGTAATCAGATTACAGATACTTTTGAAGAACTAGGTGATTACTTTTAAATTCAGAAAGGATGTTAACGAGAGAAAAAAATACATTGATACCTTTTTAGTTCTTCTCAATAACATTAAATTCAGCATTTAAAAAAGGGCACACATTTAAGTTTGTTCCACCTGAGCGAGTCTGACCACATATCAAATACCGCTATGATGATACACAATGCATTTGATGGTTCCTTTTGGCTTCTTCGAATGCCTTTTAAAGGGAAAGTCATCCAAAAGTACTGAGTTTGGGTAATCCATAAATTACGTTACTGATTACAATTTAGACAGTGGATTACGTTTAGAAATTAACCTTACCAACCCTGACTGTGTATAAACACTATCACATACAGTAGTTTATTAGCCATGTAAATACTACAGGCTACATTTAATATCTCTTCATTATTTATATATGATTACGGTTAATTTTAATGAATTGTTTATAACTCTACATTTTCAGTTTAAGGGTTAAGTAATGGTATGAGTTTGAGCATATTCTTATCTCTAGGCTACCTGCTGTTTTGAAGCTGATGTGAAAGACTTTGAGATCTGGTGTCAGCCTAACTAGCACACAACATCAGCACCATAGAAATAAGAATGCATTTTGTTGCACATTTATGCATGTCTATATTCCAAAAGCTAATATAACTGATCACAGAAATATTAATTTTTATACCATGGCATTGTTGAATATTCCTTTCTGATTGGCTTGAAGGGCATTCCAACATCACTACTCTGGACGGTTCTGACTTAGAATATGTGGACAACTACAAATACCTAGGTGTCTGGTTAGACTGTAAACTCTCCTTCCAGACTCGTATCAAACATCTCCAATCCAAAGTTAAATCTAGAATTGGCTTCCTATTTTGCAACAAAGCATCCTTCACTCATGCTGCCAAACATACCCTTGTAAAACTGACCATCCTACCGATCCTCGACTTCGGCGATGTCATTTACAAAATAGCCTCCAATACCCTACTCAATAAATTGGATGCAGTCTATCACAGTGCCATCCGTTTTGTCACCAAAGCCCCATATACTACCCATCACTGCGACCTGTACACTCTCGTTGGCTGGCCTTCACTTCATACTCGTCGCCAAACCCACTGGCTCCAGGTCATCTACAAGACCCTGCTAGGTAAAGTCCCATTTTATCTCAGCTCGCTGGTCACCATAGCAGCACCCACCTGTAGCATGCGCTCCAGCAGGTATATCTCTCTGGTCACCCCCAAAACCAATTTTTCTTTTGGCCGCCTCTCCTTTCAGTTCTCTCCTGCCAATGACTGGAACGAACTACAAAAATCTCTGAAACTGGAAACACTTATCTCCCTCACTAGCTTTAAGCACCAGCTGTCAGAGCAGCTCACAGATTACTGCACCTGTGCATAGCCCATCTATAATTTATCCCAAACAACTCCCTCTCCCCCTAATGTATTTATTTATTTTGCTCCTTTGCACTTTCTTCCACTGCAAATCTACCATTCCAGTGTTTTACTTCCTATATTGTATTTACTTTGCCACCATGGCCTTTTTCTTTTTGCCTTTACCTCCCTTATCTCACCTCATTTGCTCACATTGTATATAGACTTGTTTATACTGTATTATTGACTGTATGTTTGTTTTACTCCATGTGTAACTCTGTGTTGTTGTATGTGTCGAACTGCTTTGCTTTATCTTGGCCAGGGCGCAATTGTAAATGAGAACTTGTTCTCAACTTGCCTACCTGGTTAAATAAAGGTGAAATAAAATAAATAATAAATACA
Source organism: Oncorhynchus tshawytscha (assembly GCF_018296145.1). Lineage (NCBI taxonomy): Eukaryota > Metazoa > Chordata > Actinopteri > Salmoniformes > Salmonidae > Oncorhynchus > Oncorhynchus tshawytscha. The sequence continues at coordinate 23,335,652 of NC_056432.1, forward strand.
AATTCTAGGGCATGCATTATTTCCTTATAACGCACGGTATATTTGCACAGTAGAATTCAATGGCTGTAGTTCATTTTTACATGTTTTGTTTGAGCTGCTTTTGGAAGCAAAAGTCGAAGTGAAAACAGTATTGGTATTATTGAATTCGATTTTCATAATAACAAGCTAGGACTGATGGTTTGACTAGCTAAACTAGCAAGGTTGTTTGTTTGGTTACCACGGCAACTACTGTAGCTATCTAGTAAACTTGCTATCTACTTCAGTGGATGTTGAACACATTTCTACCGTCAAATGAACACATTTCTAGTGACAAATTGTAGAAAAGGGATAATCAACTCGGGGCTCTATCCGTTCCCTGGAAAATAATGCAACTCTGTGGAAGGTCAGTTCCACTCTGTTAGCGTGTCGTGGAACACACCTTTTACGTAGTTCATTAGTTTAAAACATTTTTTTTATATAACAAATCAATACATAAAGCACATGAGGGAACACAAGCATACATAGATTACAAACAATAGACAATCGAGCTAGGGGGTACAATATCACATTACAATTACACAAGGACCTTAAGGGACATGCATATACTTACAATTCTAACAGCTTTTTTGTTAGTAGAGCATTTAACCGTCTTAAAATACAGTTCAATTTATTTTTGTACGAAAATGTGGTTTTCTGTTTGTAAATTTACATTTGGTATCTGAAACAAAAGAAAATGTGATTCAGCTTTTTCTGTTTGTCAAAAAAAAATTATTTTTACATTTAGCAGATGTTATCTGAAAGTTTGGCCAAAAGAATCCAAAAAAAATACTGAATTTAATTACATAAAAATGATTCAAGATACTTATTTCTATTGTATGTAAACCAAAAGTTAAAGTGGCAAACAGTACATCTCAGTATCAACGTATGCACAATAGTGTAAAATCTTCATAAATGTGTTCAATTATAAACCTACTGATGTCTTGCCACAGTTTTCTTACATGCATACAATGCCAAAAAAGATGCAATACGTCGTTTCCATGGAACTCGTTATTTCTATGATCACCAGCACCAGTTCAATATCAGCACCAAACGACATGACGTCACATAGCTGACAGACAAACTGAGTGAGAAGCAGAGACTGCTTATAAATAAAATACTGCTTATAAATAAAATACAAAAAAAGAAACAATTTAAGTGCAATTATATTCACTCTGAAAATATCTTATGAATCATTATAATAAGATATTTTCAGAGTGAATATAATTGAACTTAAATGGTTTCTTTTTTGTATTTTATTTATATATTTTTTGTATGTTTTAGCATTGTTAATACCTGTGTTTGGTTTGCTAGACATGTTTGATGTAGCAATGTAAGTTGATTTTTGTATTATGAATAATAAAATAAAAAAATTAATAAAAAAGAGAAGCAGTGATTGCACCAAAACATACAACATTGTGGTAGCTAACGCTACTTGAACTTGACGAACAAAATGAAGTGTGTCATTGAAGGAAACGGTGTGAAAGTTATATTAACTTTAAGAATATAGACCACGGGCATAAATGTTCAAAGTAAATAGCTAAAGTGCCAAACCTGGATAGTTAGTAGCTAACGTTAGGTTAATTAGCTAGCTAACCTAGCTCTTTAACGTTATCTAGTTAGCGCTCTAAAGTTGGCTAGCTCTTTGACTGCCTACTGTACTCAAACCAGCCACTGCTGATTGCTCCTGGGGTAACTAAGCTAGATAAAATGGAAACATTTGTGTCAGCTAGCTAAATATATTGACACATTATTACTGCTTGGTGAATTCCATCCACTAAACAGTGTCTCTTTTTGACAGCATTTGGGAAGGCTATTCATGCCCTGGCACGCATAGGTGATAAATTATGTTTGGATCCTATGGTGAAAGGTGTAAACATAATTGATTTACAAAGCTTTGTCAATTTAAAGTGGTACATAGCATTGCCCTGTCCTAACCCTAACCATATGTCTATCATTATCTTCTTGGTCTGGTCTCTTGTAGTTTGCAGTGCCCATTCTGCCTACGACTGCTTCCTCTTCACCACACTGTTCTTCCAACACTACAGCCCAGACACAGGACCAGCCCAAGACTGTGGAACTGTCAAATACAAATTGGTAATGAAGGTAATGGCCAAGCAGTTATGAATCTGCTGAATATGACCCCAAGTTATCTCAGGCCTCAGGGGAGATAGATGACTCTGACAGCCGTTTGGAACAGTCCATCATAATTTCTTGTAAAATGTGTGACTTTATAATAGCTGTTTATTAATATACATCCATTGGTTTTAGTCAGTGGTGCCACTGTTTCTGTGCCTGGCTACTATTGAGCGTAATGTGGATCGCTGTCAAATATCCATCAACCTCCCAGATAACCGGGTGATATTCCAGTTTCACTGAAGACTTAGTAGGAGAAAAGTCCAATAGCATGCTAAGATAATCCATCCACCTGACAGGTGTGGCATATCAAGAAGCTGATTAAACAGCATGATCATTACACAGGGAACAGGCTATTGCTCGGGTGGTTGTTGTCCTTGATGATCTTTTTGGCCTTCCTGTGACATCGGGTGCTGTAGGTGTCCTAGAGGGAAGGTTGTTTGCCCCCAGGGATGCATTGGGCAGACCATACCACCCTCTGGAGAGCCCTATGGTTGCGTGCGGTGCAGTTGTCGTACCAGGTGGTGATGAAGCCTGGCAGCATGCTCTCAATTGTGCATCTGTAAAAGTTTGTGAGGATCTTAGGGGCCAAGACATATTTCTTCAGCCTAATGAGGTTGAAGAGGCATGACATTGGTAAAAATTTGCCCTGTCACCTAATGTACATTACTGTCTAGCAGAGTAGCAGAATGTTGTGATACACCATGACCTGTTATTTTCATGTGTGGTGAATGATCAAACTTTGAGACATCAGTTAATGATGAACATTAGTTGTCTCCAAACATGCATGTGTTTAATGTATTAACCTTCTTTAGGGATTTCTGTAATTTTCTTAATCACATGGTCTACGGGGGTCTGCCCACTTTCACGCTGCATGAAAGTAAGTATCCTGGTCCTTGTGATTATACCTCTTTTTACTTAGATCCTAAATAAGGTCCAGAGTTTTTCCCGGTCTGGTCACATGATTGGAGAAATCTCAGTGCCCTGATTACAGGTATGCTGATGCTGTGCTCTGCTGTCTGTCAGGCCTGTGTCCTTCAGTGTGGAAGATATGGTGCTGGAGGTCAGTGTGGTGTTGGCTACTTTTGTCCACCCAGAGAGCAGGACCCCTCCCAGGCTACAGAGGCCCAGGCTCCTGCTGCACTAAGGTAGCCATCACCATTTATTATACAGTAATTACACCACCACCAATAGGGGAGGTTCTGTATTTGGTGCATCATTGTGTAATACACAACATCACCAGTATCACTTGCTGCTCTTAATCTGCTTCTATCTGCATCGTCTATTATGTTATCACCAGGGCAACCATAAGGGTACATTAAATTATGTTTTATGTAGAAGTGGCCGAGTTATTTCAAATAGACATTGGCCAAATTATTTCAAATAGATAGGGAAGCCCTTGTTAGGGAGCATGTTGTGGAAAAATTGAGGACATTTTGTCCTAGGGAGAAGCAATTTCTCAATAGCATATAAAAAAGCAAACAGCCGTAAATAGCCTTAAAGCGCTTGTCCAATCATGTGACAGTCACAGTAGAGTATATTTGAATCCTAGAACTAGCTGTGCCAGTGATGTCATCCTTACTGGAGGCAGTTTGCCATCGTGTGCTTTTTTTGGTGCCTCAGTGGGTGTTGTGTTACAGAACAGTGTCGTGGTAGTTTAACAGAGCCTGGCTATCTGGGGCAAGGACGTGCTGGCTGGGTTAGAGGCCTGACAGACTGACAGGCTGTAATCCCTACATCCCCTACAGTCACTAACCTGTTACGTTGCTGTGGCGATGATGTCACTCAGTGTGGCTCTCCTTGCCCGCCTCTATCTATCTTTCTCTTAAGTGTCTGCTCTGAGCTGCCTGAGGTGGGTTTTGCACCAGTCCCAGTCGGACCATGTTGACCATGTAGTTAATGCCTGTCAGGGCTCCCTCTCTCTCCCCAAGCTTAAACATGTCCTGTGTTATGTACCCACAGCTTTCAAATGAATTGTACATATAGTTCTGGCCAAATATAGTGACACTTTTGCACTTTTCTTAGATAATTCCCTATTTCTCTTAAAATAAGTTGAAACTAAAAACACTTTTGGTCTCCACACCTTGTTATTGGATTTTCAACATTGCAGAACTAATTTTATTTTGTAAACTTAAGTTTACAATTTATTTGTAATTTTTAAATGAAGACAAATGGCATAGACACCCTGGCGCTAGTACTTGGATGCACAGCCTTTGGTCAAGATAACTGCAGACAAATGTTTCCTGTAACCATAAATGATCTTGCTGCCTCTTTCTACTGGTAATTTGGCCCACTCTCCAGCAGCATACTGCTCTAATTCTTCAATGTTTGACGGGTTCCCTCCACCAACTGCTGTTTTCAGATCTCGCCATAGGTTTTAAATGGGATTCAGATCTGGACTCTTTGCTGGCCACTCCAGAACAGTCCAGCGTTTCTTTTTGAACCATTCCTGGGTGCTTTTTGATGTGTGTTTGGGGTCGTTCCCCTGCTGGAAGACCCACAACCTTCAACGGAGACCCAGTTTTTGGACACTGGGTTGAGCATTGGACTCCAAAACACACAAATATCCCCTGATTTCATGATGCCTTGCGCACTTCAAGGCCCCCAGTACCAAAGGTGGCAAAGCAACCCCACAGCATTGTCAAACCTCACCCGTGTTTGATTGTAGGGAGGGTGTTCTTTTCATTGATTGGTTCATTTGGTCGCCGTGCATGAAAATTGGCAAGCCACCCCGGGTCCTCTCCAAATACTACCGCTGCACCATCGAGAGCGTCCTGACCGGTTGTATTACGGCCTAGTAAGGGAATTACTCCATCCACGACCGCAAGGCCCTCCAGCGGAGGGTGAAAACGGCCCAGTACATCACCGGGCCCGTGTTTCCCACCCATCCAGGACATCCACCAGACATTGCACGCTATCTCATCTAACTTCTATTGGGTATCTACTGTATGTCTATTAGAATACAGTAGACCTATTGCTTTAGTTTGTTGACTATCACAAATGTAGTTAGTTCATTTATATTGATTTAAGACTGACAGGCATAATCTGTTTTAAATCTTAAGCTGTATATAAAGATAGGCAGGTCACTAGAGGGAAATGCTAAAGGCAGACTTAGAGTAATGGTCCTTATATGCTCTCGGGTGTGGAGGTTCTGCAGAGCTTCCAGAGGGTGAGGCAGATGCTGGTCCCCCCCTGGCCCAGGGGTTTCCCTCTGCAGGTAAGTCGCTAGTATCCAGCCAGGGAAGCCCAGTGTTCAGTGGAGCAGCCTTCATGAGAGAAGATTTTGACAGTCAGAACACCACATTACACACACAGAGGTCTTGGCATCACAACTCCTGCTTCCTCCAAGGTCAACTGTTCTGCCTGCGGCTATGGAATCCTGACCTGTTCACCGGACGTGCTGTCCCAGACCACCGGACGTGCTGTCCCAGACCTATTATTTGACCATGCTGGTCATTTATGAACATTTGAACATCTTGGCCATGTTCTGTTATAATCTCCACCCGGCACTGGCCACCCCTCATAGCCTGGTTCCTCTCTAGGTTTCTTCCTAGGTTTTGGCCTTTCTAGGGAGTTTTTCCTAGCCAACGTGCTTCAACACCTGCATTGCTTGCTGTTTGGGGTTTTAGGCTGGGTTTCTGTACAGCACTTTGAGATATCAACTGATGTACGAAGGGCTATATAAATTTGATTTGATTTAATAGAAATGTTCCCCAAAGATAAATTAGAATAGAGTTTGAACTTTGGTGGACCTCCGCTTGTGCCCTCAAGCCATGGTGTTCTGGGATTTTGGCAGGCTCTGACTGGTACTATACTTTGGTAAGTGCCAAATTATGGATAATGCCTTACTTCAACCTTTAAATTAGAAAGACATTTGCAATAATGTCTCACCATGTGAGGTGTGATTGCCCTCAGACAGACAGGATGAAGGTGAATTGTGATGGATGCAAAGTGTCTGGCGGGCCGCACAGCCTTAATATTCCCAGAAATTTTACCTAAGAACTGCCAGACCATACTGCTGACAATATGTTGAAAACTGTTTTACAGCTTGGTGATTGTTTTTCTCATACTCGTAGTCTGCTCAGCTGTCTATTAACAATGAATTGTGTTTTGGTTCCTTAGGTTCGCTCCCTCCTCTTTGGGGCCTTGTCCTGTGAGCAGGGTGATGGTTGTACCTTTGTGCTGCCCAGTCTGGTGTGTTCCAGTGATACAGAAGAAGATGGCGGATATGACAGTGTCAGTGGTGCACTGTAAGTTACCATAGAACAATGAACCAGCCAATAACTATTTTTGTACCCTGCAATTTTTTTCAGCAGACCATATTTTGTCTTTTTCCATTGTGTAGTGTCTTGACTTTACTTTCATTAATCTGATGACTGTTATTTATTTAATCAACTAACTATGTTTAATTGTTACCCAATTAAATTAATCATGTAACTATTATCTCATTAGGATTTGGGGCACCATGGAAGAGGTTATTTAAAGAATTACCATCTCCTGAATTAAACTCTAAAGAGCTTTAACTATCACATCAATCTTCTACTGTTGTTCACTCTGGAAGATGGCCAGCCATGTCGGTGGTTCCCATTGGTGATGAGGGCAGCTAACCAGCCGCACCAGTGATTGTCTGGGAGGCGAGCCTCTCGCCCACGCCTCGTGCCGATTACTTAGGGTTCAGGACTCAGACCCCTTCACATGAACAGCTGCAACCCGGCAATATTCCGGTCCAAAGGAAGGTGAGTTTATTTCTTCACCTTGTGTTGAGGTTCAAAGTTCCAACCATTTCAAATGTGTAGCCCCCATTTCCTGGTCTCTGAGATTCCGCGTTGAAACCACTTTAGACGTGGCTGCAACTCACCGTTTTTCTTGATCTAATGTTATTTTTGTGGCAATCCTTTTATGCACTCTGGCCGAAGGGGACGGTTCCATCAGGCTGACATGCTCTCTGACCTCAATCGGGGCGTGGCTACTTACTGTGCACAAAGTTATGTAAAACTAACTCTCTCTTATGGCTCCAAAAATCACATTCATATCTTAAAAATACATACATTTTTCATATTATATGGAAACTTGATAAAGGGGATATACTTAGTTTATCATCCATACTGCTTTTCATTTTGTGATGTCTTAAAAAATTGTATGAGTTTTTTTTATAGCTCCCCACATTCTTATGTTAGAATTATTGTTCGTTTCCACATTTGACTTTCAGCGCGAAATGCCTATTAAGAAAGACATTTTACTGGAGGGGGAGGAGCCCTCTTCTTCTGTAATTTACAACAGGGTGTGAACTGTCAAACCGGTCCAGTTCCCTCTTCTGTGGGTGAGAGAAGGTCTGGTTATTGTAACCATTGCCAAGCTGACCTGACCCTCACAGGACAGTCATGACAAATGTAATTGTATTTAATATTTAAATTTGAGTTCTTTAAATGATAGTTAATAAAATATGGCCATTTGTTTTTACTTACAAATAAGTTATTCCAATGATATATGTGCATCTTTTGCAAGGAGAGTAGATTTGAAAGTCAGACATCAAAAACATATAAAGACTCCGTACATTTTGCGAGAAGATTTTTTAACTCCCACTTTGGGCTGGATGTGTAGTTCATACATGCATAAACATAATGAGTGACAGCTAGCAAGATGTACACACAGGAGAGAGAGAGAAAGAGCAATGATGTGGTGCACATATCTGCACGAGTCCACTTTTGGCTCGTTAGTGCTACTTTCAGAACTACTGGCTAAAAAGTATCAGAATCTCTTTTAAGTGATGTATAGTGTAGTTGATCTAGACCTGCCCATGAAAACATTCCTCAAGCCAAGCACATGGATGCCACACCTGAGGAATGTGTAACTAAACATACAGATCACACTGAGCATTCTCTTGTAGCTTCAGGCAGTTTCCTCTGGTTGCGTAAGAGCAGACAACTGCGAGGGAAACAGGCTCATAGTGAGTCTGGTCCACTGTGGTACTGAGGCAGAGGCATTGACAAGTCACAGTAGTGAATTGCTACCCTCTCTTCAGGGTTCCATCTGAAGAGAGAACAACTATGGAGAGTTCTCGATCAGAAACACATGATCATGTGTAACAGTATAGCCTACCAAGCTGGTATTACAATTGTAGCCTGTTCTTGTTCTAGATGCTCGTGTGCTTTTAACATGTGTTCATTATCTCAGGACATGTTCAGCCTACTGTGCAAGTAAATAACTTTGAGACCAGTGAACAAACAATATTGACACAATAAAAACCTATGACAAGGGTCTTCTGTTAAAGGAAAAGAACAAGGGTAATAAATACTATGCTCTTTATTTAAATGACAGCTTTGAAAACATGTTTAATAGAACCTGCCTCTGCATTGAACTGTACAATCAAAATAAAGATACAAGCAGCTCTCATTGTAACAAACTTTGCTTTTTGAACTGAAGTCTAGAATTGGCCAACAGAACAAAACTGTCTGGTCAGGTCACTAGGCCAGTGGAGACCCAGACATGGACATCATGGGGAAGCTAGCTTTGATATAGTGCCATCTGACAGGGAGAATTGCTTGTACTATAAGGTTGGTGAGGTTATTGTCAACCTCTAGTGCCATAATGCTTACAAAAACATTTGTCATCCAGTGCTGATGCCTTTCATCTCCCTGCGCAATATGAAAGGCATGCAGGGTATTGTTAATGATGAAACACCTGATAGCCAGTCTGTACCAGAATCAATATTTTTTCCTAGTTAGGGGAGAGCCCTTGAAGCAGGACAGAAGCCTTCAGTGAGGGTGCACCGTTACATCAACAAGAACACCACCAAGGGTACCTCAGATGATACACAGAATATGAAGGATTCTAAGATCATGTCATACTTTTTCAAGCCTTAAAAATAATAATAATACCTTGTTCATTCACATATGTCCCATGGTGAAAAGCATTGAACACATTGAAAGGGAATGAGGTCTCCGATCAGATTAAGACAGCAGGGCATGATGGGAAAAGTGTGAAATATGGCTACTTGTCAGTTTCTGCTCTGTGTTCATTAGCTGTTTAAATCAACATGTGCATAGTACATGTTACTCTTAAAATGTTGCTGCACACAAGTAATGTTGTAAATGCACAGTGCATTTGTCTGCAGCAACAATGAAAATGAAAACCTGCAATTAAAGATGAAATAAGTGACCTGATTATTATCACTTAATGAAATGTCCTATTGGAGCTTTACAGCAGGGACAACTGATGAGACAAGGAAATGCTGATTGTGAACAATTATGCCTAAAGCTAAATTGAAGCTGTGCGCAGTCCAGATTCCCACCAAACAAGTTTACAAAAACATGGTCACCTGACCAACATCCACTGTGAGTTTTCAGATATGCTTTCTTTAACCTTGTGCGTAAATGGTCATTACCATTGCATCCCAGTGGATACTGAAGAAAGCTGTGTAGCCTAGATAAAATTAAAATAAAACATTACACATGTATACAATATAAAATCAGACTGGCTAGAGGTTACTCTATCACACAATAACCTTCCACATCACTTGCAATCACACCCTTTGCATCACAGCAGGAGTGAGTACTTCCGGCGCCGACAGAGATGGCCGCCTCGCTTCGCGTTCCTAGGAAACCGCACAAGCATTTCGCTACACTCGCATTAACATCCGCTAACCATGTGTATGTGACAAATAAAAATTGATAGGTTTAACAGAAACATCAAGTCAAAATGTCCCATCCTTAAAAACAATTAACTTGGTCCATGTACAACCCAAATTGCACTCAAATGTATTTTATAAAGCCCATTTTACAAGAGCAGTCGTCAAAGTGCTATACAGATTCCCAGCCTAAAACCCCAAAGAGCAAGCAATGCAGATGTAGAAGCACAGTGGCTAGGAAAAACTCTGGAAAGGCAGGAATCACCTAGAGGAACCAGGCTCTGCCGGGTGGCGATTATAACAGTACATGGCCATTAAGGCCAGATCGTTCTTAAAGACGTTTAAACGGTCATAGATGACCAGCAGAGTCATAACCAAAGTGGTTATAGAGGGTGCAACAGTAGAACACCTTGTGAGTAAATATCAGTTGGCTTTTCATAGCAGAGCATTGAGGTTGAGAGTGAGAGAAAGAGTTGAAAACAGTAGGCCTGGGACAAAGTAGCGCTTCCAGTGAACAGTCAGAAACTGATATGCAGCAACGGCACCTGGTCTTCATACAATCCATTAGATCAGTCAAACAACTTAATGTCACTTGTCCAAAAATATACCAAAACATTTCAACAACATTCATTCACATCACATAGACACATGCCCTTATGCCTACGTAAAAATGTTTGCCCTTCAATATAATTTATTATTAATTTGATTTGTTTAATCAGAGTCACTGAAAGTTGTTTTTCGAGGCCTTATTATTCAGACTTGATGGTAGATCTTAAGGATTCTCCTGCCTGTGAGTTTTCTAACTTTATGCAGCTCACTCTACCAATCCCTGCTGGTGCCAGAGAGACTAAGGGATCCCCAAACCCAGTGACCTCTGCTACTAGATCACCAATATGTTGCTAGAGGGCAGGACACCTGACAGTCCTGCCTGCTCAGGTCAGAGCCTCTTCAGTCTCTCTCCAAGTGGACAAGAGTGATGAGTGTGTGGACAGTGGTGAGTGATGATATTGAACCTTGAAGATTTACTGTTACTATTGCTTGTTGTTATAATGGATTCTGTGTTATACAAGTCCTTTGCTTATGTCACCATCTCCTTATACAGTCAATATTATTATTGCTTGTGCTATTACTCCTTTTATTCTTATGCAATGTTTATTATGTACAGTATATTCATTAATCTCTCGTCTCTGTACAGAACCACATCCATCTCATATGTCCTCTTGAACTAAAGTTCTCTATTGTAGATAACTCTTGAGGTTGCCTTATTCCTCTGACCGGGACAGGGGTCAGCGAGTCATGGACCAGTCTAACTGGAGAGCCGCTCTCTTTCAGTATCGTATTCTGATGTTACTTACGGTCTTCAAATCAGCTCAGCTCATGATGGAACACTCACATGTACGATCCATAGATTCTCATTCCTGACCCAATCAACTTTTCACTGGCTACTACTGACCCAGATTCTTAATCTCTACCCTCTGGGCTTTGTTTTACAGCCCAAATCCCAAAATAACAGACTTGTTCCTCATGTGAGAGCCAGAGCTTCATCTTCAACACGACTACATCCTTTATCCCATTGAACAGGGATTAGGTCAAAGACAACTAGAGACTTTCCAAGATCGATACTTTGCAGCAGGTAGCCTAGCAGATGTGTCAGACAACCCTCTGCTTTATTCATCCATGTCTTCAGTCTATTAAAGATTAACACTCAGTTCTGATGGTGAAGTCAGTGCATGTATTGTCAGTGTTCCATCTGAGAGATGGGCCTGATTGAATCCTGGAGGAATGATGGTCTCAGGAGGGCAGCTCAGCCACCAACATCAGTCCTTAATCCCCGCCAGCAGGAACTAAAGCAGTCTAACATCTTCAAGAGGCAGACAAGAGGAAACTCCTAATTCCCATACCAGCCTCCATACAATCTCTAGTTTGGGTACTCTGCCACTATTGACAGCAACACAGTGATGTCATCTGGCTTTCCTCCTGTGGGAACGAGAAAGAGATGCGGTCAGGAGGATGAATGGACTGAGTTTGGGAACAATCAAATGTATCATCCCTAATGGAAGGAAAACTTTAAAAAACAAGGGATCAGTCACTTCTTATTCCTCTCTGGGTGTCATTTTCCCTGAAGCAGGGCAGGAATGGAGCCAATGGACTGAAATGAGGACTACCTTGGCTTTGTCTCCAATTTCCACTCACATGAAGTGATAATCATTACCTCTTACATTCAGCCCATTGTCACAGGCAAACTGTGCAAAAGGTGACATGTAGTTGGGGTTGTATGCCAGAACATGGGCCTGCTCTGCAATGCTCCTGGCTGTCTGCTGGATACTCTCATAGTTAGTGTTCTGCAAAAAACAAAATGGAGGATAGTGTTAACATTTTTGGAATGTCTCGTTCCTCCACTTCAATACTCTACTTACTGTAAACATGTTTGTTGCACACAGGTACTGCAAGGATTTATGAGAGGGTGTACCTTCAGTTTTTTCAACTCCTGTAGGATCATGTGTTCGGGCATGTTATCGAAGAGGCCATCTGTGGCTGTGAGAATGATGTCCCCCAACTGGACGTCAAAGGAGGAGCTGTCTGCAGCATCAGGACTGAAGGGGCACAGAGAGACACTGAGTCAGTGTGGAAGTCTTACAAGAGCATATCAACACAACGTAGGGAAATAAGTCTTGCGGCGCATTAGTTACCTGTCATGATTATACAGTGCCTTGGGAAGCAGCCTTAATTCTCTCTGCCCCAGACTCCCCACCAGTCATGGCTGTCATACAAACCATTTGTAACCCAGCAGTCTTTCCATTAAGGCTTTAGTAATACAGGTTTCAAAATAATCATGATTACAATCACAGATTTAGCTCTAAATAAAACAATGAACATCTTGTCTGCCCATCAAGGGCTAAAAATGCTGCCTTAGGCACTTAACCCTAACTGCTCCAGGGACGCCATTAATAACGGCAGACTTTGGCCGTGAGCCCACGGGGGGAGTTGGGATAAGCAAAAAAAACATTTCCAATTCACACATGCGTATAATGTGAAATAGGACAAAACATCTACCAAATTAAAAAACTCCCTGTTCTAGAATACAGGGGTCAGAAAGCCTTTGGGCCAGCAGACCTGGGATTGGCTGCTGTGAAGAGGGCCCTAAGTTAACCCCTCTGTGTGTCTGATGACACTTTGAGCTGGCTAGGACAGTAGCAGGGATCCAACACCCACCCCACACTGGAGTATCTAGCGCAGCTGATGGCATGCGACAGCAGCACACGGCCCCAGCCGCCCCTGGCCTGCATGCACACTGACTGTGGCAGTACTGGACACTCAATAAAGCTGCAGCAAAACTGTACAAACCAGGGAGCAGCTCAAGGGCTGAACCAATGCTGAGACTGAGGGTCTCTGTGCTTCAAAGCCAAACCACAGCTTCTTTACAATACAAAATATGGCTTCGACAGAATCAACTGACCTGTCACTGAGGACAGCCCCCTCTGCCTCAGGCGGGGCGATAGAGAGCTGGAAGGGGGTGTTGAAGTAATGCTGCTGTTCATCGGAGCGGTGCACTACCTCTCCTCCCCGCACCACTAGGAAGCCAGAGTCTCCCAGGTTGGCTGTGTGCAGCCTGTGACTCTGCCGGTCCAGCACCACGATACAGGCCGTGCTGCTGCCTGGAGGGAAACACAAGAGGATGAATATATGGGTGGTGTAATGGGGATTTTAATTTTTGTGCTGTTCTAATAACCAATTTCTGTGTTCATGCAAGTGGCTGGCTGTATAAATGATCACTATCAGTAGCTGCAATTTGCCCAGACCGTGTTTGAGAACGAACAAAATATCTCAGTTTCAAGGGCTCAGCTTAGAGAGAAAAAAACCTTGTGAGGTGTTGGTCTGTCACATGTTATGAAACAGTATTGGTCGGTCACATTTATATATATATAAAAAAAAAACTTCATTTAACTAGGCAATGATTAATTAATGCAAATATAAACTTGTCTGTGTATAGCCGTATATAAGACAATTGCTGGGACTGCCCAGGTAGAGCTCCTGATTGACATGTGTACTATGGTGCATTGAGTTGGTTGGAACCTCTCCAGTGCACTGACAAACAATTCATTTAAGATTGACTTCAGGTGTCCCTGTGTAAGAATTTCCACGACAGTGATTATATCTGTAACTAATGAAGTTAAATAGATTTCTCCCCAATTTCGTGGTATCCAATTGGTCTTGTCCAAACAGTCTGGTCTCATCGCTGCAACTCCCGTGCGGACTCGGGGGAGGTGAAGGTCGAGAGCCGTTCGTCCTACGAAACACAACCCAACCAAGCCGAACTGCTTTTTGACACAATTGCCCACTTAACCCGGAAGCCAGCCGCACCAATGTGTCGGAGGAAATTGTGCGCTGCCCCATCAGCCTCCCGTCACGGCGGGCTGCGACAGAGCCTGGACTTGAACCCAGAATCTCTAGTGGCACAGCTAGCACTGCACCACTCGGGAGGCCTTGGAAGGATAAAATTGAAGGAAACATAAAAGTAAACCGAACTGGCGAAAACATGGCTCTGTGTGCAGCCACACCCTGCTAAGGAGTCATCTAGTTTGGACCACCAGAATGTGCTCCATACAACCCCCTCACGCTCTGACTCTCACTCCCGTTCTTGAATGTTTTTCCAATAGTAATACAATTACTGTTGGCCTCATGACCGCAATTGAAAAATACAACACCAACTTGTTTTTGTCTTCTACATGCGACATGGGATGAAAAAGTACAGACCGAGACAGACCGTTCTGGACTTATTACGCAGTTCTTTCTCCCACATGTTTCTGCCTGCTTCATTCTAGCAAAGCACTGATCAAGACGAGATTCTGGAGCGGAGTTGCAGGTAGTAGGAATAGGCTACTAGTCTTTACATAGTAACAACAAAAATAGTAAGAGGCATGCAGCAGCTGTCTGACTCATGATGCAAATATCCCATCTAAATAGCAGCGCCCCATGCCACTTAATCTAACCACACAGACCGAAAATAACAGCCCATCCCATGACTGTTCCCTCTACTGCAGTGGTTCCAAAATTTTTAGGCCCACGACACCATTTTGATATCTGAAAATTCTTGCGATCCTAAATGTGAAAGAAATGTACTTAACAGCCAATGTTAACTTTTTTATTTGGGGCTATGGTAGTCAATTGAAAAACATTCTAAACCGATTTCTGATTGTGATGGTGTGTTGAGAAGACATACATTTAAATGTGGAGCTGTTTTAGACTAATTTGCGATTGACTGTTTCTTCTCACCACCACTAATGAGATGGGTGTGGCTTGATGCATGTCGCGTTGGAGTTCCGAGTTGGTTGACTTCAAAATGTTCCATTCGAAGCTAGTTTTCGAATGGACCCCCCTCCCAGTTGTTTTGAACGCTGCATTAATTCTCAAAGAGAGACAGCAGGATATTCCCTTGGAGTAAGGAACCAAAACTCCTTCGTAGTGATCCCTGAATCCATTCGGTCACATGACAGCTCGATCAGCTGTTCGATTTCACTTACTGGCATGTCTACTGAGCCAGGATCACAGCCAAACAGATTGGGAAGTAGGTTCCAAAGTGGTCTTCCAAGCGTTGGAGGTGAGCAGTCATTACTCAAGTGGGACACTTACTGATGCTGTTTTCTGTTAGAAACATGCACAGCCGAGGGAAGGGGGCATCATTCGCTTTTGAAAGACTCTCCAATACGAAGAATTCGTTCCTCAAACCACTGATTCGGTTACTTATCTGTAGAATGTTTTTGTATTTCCCCTACATGCTTGCGTTCAGTTTCCTAAATATTCCTTCTAATTACACAGAAAGCCAAGGCTTTTTGTGAATTATTTCTTTATGAACTGTTGTCATTGTGAATGACAACCATTCCTCTCTCAATACAAAAAAATCTTTCCTACACTCCCCCTTGATAACCACCAAGCCTCCATGTGAAATAGAACATTATCATACTCTGATTGCAAAAATATGTGGAGATATGAGAACAGGCTTGTGTGCAGTGGATGTGGTTTGATGTACAATGAACAAAAATATAACCACAACATGTAAAGTATTGGTCCCATGTTTCATGAGCTGAAATAAGATTTTTTTTCCCACATGCACAAAAAGCTTATTTCTCTCAAATGTTGTCTCACAATTTTGTTTACATCCCTGTTAGTGAGCATTTCTCCTTTGCCAAGATCATCCATCCACCTGACAAGTGTGGCATATCAAGAAGCTGATTAAACAGCATCATTACAGGAGGTGCACCTTGTGCTGGGTACAATAAAAGGGCACTAAAAATGCACCGTTTTGTCACACAATGCCACAGATGTTTTGAGGGCACGTGCAATTGGCATGCTGACTGCAGGAATGTCCACCACAGCTGTTGCCAGAGAATATTATGTTAATTTCTCTACCATAAGCCACCTCCAACGTCATTATAGAGAATTTGGCAATACGTCCAACCGTGGGCCAGCAGTTTGCTGATGTCAACGTTGTGAACAGAGTGCCCCATGGTGGCGGTGTGGTTATGGTATGGGCAGACATAAGCTATGGACAAAGAACACAATTGCATTTTATCGATGGCAATTTGAATACACAGAGATACCGTGACGAGATCCTGAGGCCCATTGTTGTGCCATTCATCTGCCGACATCACCTCATGTTTCAGCATGATAATGCACGGCCCCATGTCGCAAGGATCTGTATACAATTCCTGGAAGATGAAAATATCCCAGTTCTTCCATGGCCTGCATACACACCAGAGATGTCACCTATTGAGTATGTTTGGGATGCTCTGGATCCACGTGTACAACAGCGTGTTCCAGTTCCCGCCAATATCCAGCACCTTCTCACAGCCATTGAAGAGGAGTGGGGCAACATTCCATAGGCCACAATCAACAGGCTGATCAAACCTTTGCGAAGGAAATGTGACCACCATTTGCCTCAGGCAGTGCGTCACACCAGATACGGACTGGTTTTCTGATCCACGCCCCCACCTTTTTTTAAAGGTATCTGTGACCAACAGACGCATATCTGTATGCGTCCCAGTCATGTGAAATACATAGATTAGAGCCTAAATAATGTATTTCAATTGTCTGATTTCCTTATATGAACTCTAACAAAGTACAATCTCTGAAATTGTAGCATGTTGGGTTTATATTTTTGTTCAGTATAGTTTACAATCAATTACCTGCTGCAGTATGTCA